>NW_024428166.1:30000-32500 GCF_017562075.2 Anopheles merus | reverse complement strand
ACAAGTTACCGCGTTCAAAGTTTGGTAAGCAGCGCACTCGACCTCCAACATAACACTTCACGTCTTGATATGCTCTCTACAAAAGCGTGCGCTAATGCAGGTACAAATTAATGTACGTCCCAGATAGTGACGATCTCTGGGAGGAAGAACCTTAAGGAACTCCCCGCACATATCAAGAATTATAGGTAACGCTGCCAATTACCTGTTTCTCTTAGTAAAACTCACAACTCATTCCTTGGGTTTGGAAGTGTCCATGTCGGTGCCGAGTACAAGTTACCGCGTTCAAAGTTTGGTAAGCAGCGCACTCAACCTCCAACATAACCTTCACGTCTTGATATGCTCTCTACAAAAGCGTGTGCCTATGTAGGTACAAATTAATGTACGTCCCAGATAGTGACGATCTCTGGGAGGAAGAACCTTAAGGAACTCCCCGCACATATCAAGAATTATAGGTAACGCTGCCAATTACCTGTTGCTCTTAGTAAAACTCACAACTCATTCCTTGGGTTTGGAAGTGTCCATGTCGGTGCTGAGTACAAGTTACCGCGTTCAAAGTTTGGTAAGCAGCGCACTCAACCTCCAACATAACCCTTCACGTCTTGATATGCTCTCTACAAAAGCGTGCGCCAATGTAGGTACAAATTAATGTACGTCCCAGATAGTGACGATCTCTGGGAGGAAGAACCTTAAGGAACTTCCCGCACACATCAAGACTTATAGGTGAGAACGGCCAATCACCTATTTCTCTTAGTAAAACTCACAACTCATTCCTTGGGTTTGGAAGTGTCCATGTCGGTGCCGAGTACAAGTTACCGCGTTCAAAGTTTGGTAAGCAGCGCACTCGACCTCCAACATAACACTTCACGTCTTGATATGCTCTCTACAAAAGCGTGTGCCTATGTAGGTACAAATGAATGTACGTCCCAGATAGTGACGATCTCTGGGAGGAAGAACCTTAAGGAACTCCCCGCACATATCAAGAATTATAGGTAACGCTGCCAATTACCTGTTTCTCTTAGTAAAACTCACAACTCATTCCTTGGGTTTGGAAGTGTCCATGTCGGTGCCGAGTACAAGTTACCGCGTTCAAAGTTTGGTAAGCAGCGCACTCAACCTCCAACATAACCCTTCACGTCTTGATATGCTCTCTACAAAAGCGTGCGCCAATGTAGGTACAAATTAATGTACGTCCCAGATAGTGACGATCTCTGGGAGGAAGAACCTTAAGGAACTTCCCGCACACATCAAGACTTATAGGTGAGAACGGCCAATCACCTATTTCTCTTAGTAAAACTCACAACTCATTCCTTGGGTTTGGAAGTGTCCATGTCGGTGCCGAGTACAAGTTACCGCGTTCAAAGTTTGGTAAGCAGCGCACTCGACCTCCAACATAACACTTCACGTCTTGATATGCTCTCTACAAAAGCGTGTGCCTATGTAGGTACAAATGAATGTACGTCCCAGATAGTGACGATCTCTGGGAGGAAGAACCTTAAGGAACTCCCCGCACATATCAAGAATTATAGGTAACGCTGCCAATTACCTGTTTCTCTTAGTAAAACTCACAACTCATTCCTTGGGTTTGGAAGTGTCCATGTCGGTGCCGAGTACAAGTTACCGCGTTCAAAGTTTGGTAAGCAGCGCACTCAACCTCCAACATAACCCTTCACGTCTTGATATGCTCTCTACAAAAGCGTGCGCTAATGCAGGTACAAATTAATGTACGTCCCAGATAGTGACGATCTCTGGGAGGAAGAACCTTAAGGAACTCCCCGCACATATCAAGACTTATAGGTGAGAACGGCCAATCACCTATTTCTCTTAGTAAAACTCACAACTCATTCCTTGGGTTTGGAAGTGTCCATGTCGGTGCCGAGTACAAGTTACCGCGTTCAAAGTTTGGTAAGCAGCGCACTCAACCTCCAACATAACCCTTCACGTCTTGATATGCTCTCTACAAAAGCGTGTGGCTATGTAGGTACAAATTAATGTACGTCCCAGATAGTGACGATCTCTGGGAGGAAGAACCTTAAGGAACTCCCCGCACATATCAAGAATTATAGGTAACGCTGCCAATTACCTGTTTCTCTTAGTAAAACTCACAACTCATTCCTTGGGTTTGGAAGTGTCCATGTCGGTGCCGAGTACAAGTTACCGCGTTCAAAGTTTGGTAAGCAGCGCACTCGACCTCCAACATAACACTTCACGTCTTGATATGCTCTCTACAAAAGCGTGTGCCTATGTAGGTACAAATTAATGTACGTCCCAGATAGTGACGATCTCTGGGAGGAAGAACCTTAAGGAACTCCCCGCACATATCAAGACTTATAGGTAACGCTGCCAATTACCTGTTGCTCTTAGTAAAACTCACAACTCATTCCTTGGGTTTGGAAGTGTCCATGTCGGTGCCGAGTACAAGTTACCGCGTTCAAAGTTTGGTAAGCAGCGCACTCGACCTCCAACATAACACTTCACGTCTTGATATGCTCTCTACAAAAGC
>NW_024428166.1:5000-25000 GCF_017562075.2 Anopheles merus | reverse complement strand
CGGTCACTCTGCACTAGTGGAAGAACTCCACCGTGATACGGGAGACATTGCTAACGGTCACTCTGCACAGGTGCCAATACCACCTCGTGACGGGAAACATTGCTTTAAACCGAACGGCATCTCTGCGCGCATACACCCCAACAACACTAGACGAACATTGTCTTTGGCTACTCCGATCGGTATACATGATTATGACGGATACATTGAATGGCTATAGTGGGTTGGGTTGAAATTACCGCGGCTGCATTTTTGTTAAAACTGTAAACCGTACGGTGTCCTTCTAACAGGCGGATACCTTTGTACGGCTACAGAGTTGAATTACCCGGCTGCGTTTTGACCACTATAGTCCAATCGGTACTCTGCACTCTCATGTATACTAATGTTTCACTTGGATACACCCCACTGTTTTGTCCTACGGGCGTGTAAGCTCTCCACGACGGGATGCATTGATTGGTTCAGCGATCTTTCTGCACTTCGTGGATCTACTCCTTCGATGTGTCGGGAAACATTGCTAGCGGTCACTCTGCACTAGTGGAAGAACCCCACCGTGATACGGGAGACATTGCTAACGGTTACTCTGCACCTCGTCGAGTTACCACCGTGTGTCGGAAGACTTTGCTCCTGAGTCTCTCTGCACTGCGTAAGCTACCGCCGTGTGTCGGGAAGCATTGCTAGCGGTCACTCTGCACTAGTGGAATGATACCACCGTGATACGGGAGACATTGCTAACGGCTACTCTGCACTTCGCGGACCTGCTTACTCTGTGACGGGAGACTTGCTAGCGGCTTCTCTGCACTACTGGGCTACCACCTTGTGACGGGAGACATTGCTAGCGGTCACTCTGCACTAGTGGTAGAACACCACCGTGATACGGGAGACATTGCTAACGGTCACTCTGCACAGGTGCCAATACCACCTTGTGACGGGAAACATTGCTAGAAACCGATCGGCATCTCTGCGCGATTACTTGAACACACCCCCAACTTAGTCAACTGTTAAACTTTTTCGTAATCACGGCGGGACACATTGCTCGAGCTCTAACGGACCTCTGCACGCATGAAACATGGTGGCGGGAATCATTGCTAGAACCGAACGGCGCCTCTGCGCGATGTACAAGCTCAACAGGAACCTCGTATCGGCTGCCGAGCCGGAGCTCGAACAACTTGGACTATCACCTCTAATTATATCAACTCACACCTCCCCCGAGGGTTCCGCAGAATTGCTTCTGGGTCCCCTTATCGTTAATTGCGATTCGTGTTTGCATTACACTACATTGAGCTATTCCAACTTGTTTATCCGCATGGCGAACATTTGCTGCATAGAACATTTAAGTTCCACTTTGCTCTCCCCTACGTGGGTCTGAGCTTCGCTCTCAGGGAAAGTTATGCCACATTTGGTAAGGGAAACCCGGTTTCATCACGCTATTTTACCTGCACCATGACCCCAGACACATTTGTTCAATGGATTAGATCCAAGGAACGCCGACAAACCATGCACCACTACCCTTAATAGCTCATCGAGCTTAGCGTGAATCCTTCGAGTTTCCCTAAAAAGTTCGATTGGTCTTGCAGTGTTTAAAGACAACGCGGCTTAGTTTCAAGCATGCATTTAATATACGCTTACGAAAACCTCTTAAACTGTTACGACTTTTATGCTTGAAACCATCACGACGAAGTCTTAGGGTCCGTAGACCCGTGATGTACCGCTCCAGGGAGCTTTTTGAAAGGTTGGGTAGGTCCTTTCAGGGTCCGTAGACCCTCTACGCTGCCAGTTCTCAGCGTAAGAGTACAGCAAACTAGCCAGCTACTGTCTCTTCATGGGTCCGAAGACCCAAAAATATATTTGCTACTGACCACCTTAAGCGATGCTGGGGTGTCTGTAATTTTCGAGATTTTGTCCCCGGGACACCTAGTCCGGGGCATAAGCCGTGTACTACAAGGCCTAATTTTACTCTAATATACGCATATCAACTCGAAATCATAGGTTAAGATCATCGGCAGACACCACCAGACACCACTTTTGCTTCATAAGTTCGGACTATGGTCATACGACGAACTAAATCGGGGAGGGGACGTATGACCCAAATGGGGGCCGAAATGACCCACCGACACCTCAAACCATGCTCCTACGACAAAATAGAGGTAAAAACTACGATTTGGTGAAATTTTCATTTTTGACCTCGGAGCAAGGTACCCTCCCTATAGTAGGCAATGAACAAATGATCATGTTCCCAGGAGGGCAAAAGTTGGGAACTCGAGAGGAAAGCGCTAATGGCGCGCCTTACCTAGGGGCCCGTAGAGTAAAAAGGGTACCCCAAAAAAGTTGTTGTTTGACGTTCTGGTTTCACTTTTCATCATCTAAAATGCGTTTTCTACACGTTTTCAGTGATTTTGGCGAAAAAAAATTTTTTGACTACTCGAGCTCTCCGGCCCGTTCGGTGACCATTTTTTGACAAAAGCTAGGGAGCTGCCCCTAGGTTTGGGGTGTCACAAAATTTTGAAAAGTGGTCAAAAAACCACTATCCGGAATCGGATGTAGAATCATTAGACGAACTTAAAATTGTTCTACGACCCATGTCTGCGACGTTTAGTTTTCGAGTTATGGCCCGCCGTAGGTCTGACGGAGAACTTTTGCTAAGCGCACTTTGATGTTTGTATGAAAAAGTACCCTATCTAGGGACGCGTAGAGCAAATTGGTACCCCCGGGCATGTTGTCGGTTGACTTTCTGGTTGCACTTTTCATCATCTAGGGTGTGTTTCTGACACGTTTTGAGGGTTTTTAGCGAAAAAAATTTTTTTGACTACTCGAGCTCTCCGGCCCGTTCGGTGCACTTTTTTGCAAAAAGCTAGGGAGCTGTCCCTAGGTTCGGGGTGTCACAAAATGATGAAAAGTGGTCAAAAAACCACTATCCAGAATCGGATAGAGAATGATTAGACGAGCTTAAAATTGTTCTACGACCCATGTCTGCGACGTTTAGTATTCGAGTTATGGCCCGCCGTAGGTCTGACCGAGCAATTTTTGTTCCGCGCACTTTGTGCACCGTGCACATTGATGTTTGTATGAAAAAGTACCCTACCTAGGGACGCGTAGAGCAAATTGGTACCCCCGGGCATGTTGTCGGTTGACTTTCTGGTTGCACTTTTCATCATCTAGGGTGTGTTTCTGACACGTTTTGAGGGTTTTTAGCGAAAAAAATTTTTTTGACTACTCGAGCTCTCCGGCCCGTTCGGTGCACTTTTTTGCAAAAAGCTAGGGAGCTGTCCCTAGGTTCGGGGTGTCACAAAATGATGAAAAGTGGTCAAAAAACCACTATCCAGAATCGGATAGAGAATGATTAGACGAGCTTAAAATTGTTCTACGACCCATGTCTGCGACGTTTAGTATTCGAGTTATGGCCCGCCGTAGGTCTGACCGAGCAATTTTTGTTCCGCGCACTTTGTGCACCGTGCACATTGATGTTTGTATGAAAAAGTACCCTACCTAGGGACGCGTAGAGCAAATTGGTACCCCCGGGCATGTTGTCGGTTGACTTTCTGGTTGCACTTTTCATCATCTAGGGTGTGTTTCTGACACGTTTTGAGGGTTTTTAGCGAAAAAAATTTTTTTGACTACTCGAGCTCTCCGGCCCGTTCGGTGCACTTTTTTGCAAAAAGCTAGGGAGCTGTCCCTAGGTTCGGGGTGTCACAAAATGATGAAAAGTGGTCAAAAAACCACTATCCAGAATCGGATAGAGAATGATTAGACGAGCTTAAAATTGTTCTACGACCCATGTCTGCGACGTTTAGTATTCGAGTTATGGCCCGCCGTAGGTCTGACCGAGCAATTTTTGTTCCGCGCACTTTGTGCACCGTGCACATTGATGTTTGTATGAAAAAGTACCCTACCTAGGGACGCGTAGAGCAAATTGGTACCCCCGGGCATGTTGTCGGTTGACTTTCTGGTTGCACTTTTCATCATCTAGGGTGTGTTTCTGACACGTTTTGAGGGTTTTTAGCGAAAAAAATTTTTTTGACTACTCGAGCTCTCCGGCCCGTTCGGTGCACTTTTTTGCAAAAAGCTAGGGAGCTGTCCCTAGGTTCGGGGTGTCACAAAATGATGAAAAGTGGTCAAAAAACCACTATCCAGAATCGGATAGAGAATGATTAGACGAGCTTAAAATTGTTCTACGACCCATGTCTGCGACGTTTAGTATTCGAGTTATGGCCCGCCGTAGGTCTGACCGAGCAATTTTTGTTCCGCGCACTTTGTGCACCGTGCACATTGATGTTTGTATGAAAAAGTACCCTACCTAGGGACGCGTAGAGCAAATTGGTACCCCCGGGCATGTTGTCGGTTGACTTTCTGGTTGCACTTTTCATCATCTAGGGTGTGTTTCTGACACGTTTTGAGGGTTTTTAGCGAAAAAAATTTTTTTGACTACTCGAGCTCTCCGGCCCGTTCGGTGCACTTTTTTGCAAAAAGCTAGGGAGCTGTCCCTAGGTTCGGGGTGTCACAAAATGATGAAAAGTGGTCAAAAAACCACTATCCAGAATCGGATAGAGAATGATTAGACGAGCTTAAAATTGTTCTACGACCCATGTCTGCGACGTTTAGTATTCGAGTTATGGCCCGCCGTAGGTCTGACCGAGCAATTTTTGTTCCGCGCACTTTGTGCACCGTGCACATTGATGTTTGTATGAAAAAGTACCCTACCTAGGGACGCGTAGAGCAAATTGGTACCCCCGGGCATGTTGTCGGTTGACTTTCTGGTTGCACTTTTCATCATCTAGGGTGTGTTTCTGACACGTTTTGAGGGTTTTTAGCGAAAAAAATTTTTTTGACTACTCGAGCTCTCCGGCCCGTTCGGTGCACTTTTTTGCAAAAAGCTAGGGAGCTGTCCCTAGGTTCGGGGTGTCACAAAATGATGAAAAGTGGTCAAAAAACCACTATCCAGAATCGGATAGAGAATGATTAGACGAGCTTAAAATTGTTCTACGACCCATGTCTGCGACGTTTAGTATTCGAGTTATGGCCCGCCGTAGGTCTGACCGAGCAATTTTGTACTGAAATGTATGGCGGACATATTATTTCTCAAACAACATTGCCTTGTATCGTGTCCTACTTGGTCGGCACGGTAAGTATCGACTATAACAAGATTAAATGGATTGATTGATAACATTTTAAGCACATTTCCTAAGCCGTGCTCCAAAATTGTGTACCGATCAGGGAAAGTACACTACGTACGCGTTCATGGATGTCCATGTTGGTACAAGTTGCCGGTCAGGATAGCCGTGCACCAAAATTGTGTACCGATCAGGGAAAGTACAACACGGAGGGCGCAGCCCGAGCGTACGCGTTCATGGATGTCCATGTTGGTACACATGCACCAAAATTGTGTACCGATCAGGGAAAGTACACTACGTACGCGTTCATGGATGTCCATGTTGGTACAAGTTGCCGGTCAGGATAGCCGTGCACCAAAATTGTGTACCGATCAGGGAAAGTACAACACGGAGGGCGCAGCCCGAGCGTACGCGTTCATGGATGTCCATGTTGGTACACATGCACCAAAATTGTGTACCGATCAGGGAAAGTACACTACGTACGCGTTCATGGATGTCCATGTTGGTACAAGTTGCCGGTCAGGATAGCCGTGCACCAAAATTGTGTACCGATCAGGGAAAGTACAACACGGAGGGCGCAGCCCGAGCGTACGCGTTCATGGATGTCCATGTTGGTACACATGCACCAAAATTGTGTACCGATCAGGGAAAGTACACTACGTACGCGTTCATGGATGTCCATGTTGGTACAAGTTGCCGGTCAGGATAGCCGTGCACCAAAATTGTGTACCGATCAGGGAAAGTACAACACGGAGGGCGCAGCCCGAGCGTACGCGTTCATGGATGTCCATGTTGGTACACATGCACCAAAATTGTGTACCGATCAGGGAAAGTACACTACGTACGCGTTCATGGATGTCCATGTTGGTACAAGTTGCCGGTCAGGATAGCCGTGCACCAAAATTGTGTACCGATCAGGGAAAGTACAACACGGAGGGCGCAGCCCGAGCGTACGCGTTCATGGATGTCCATGTTGGTACACATGCACCAAAATTGTGTACCGATCAGGGAAAGTACACTACGTACGCGTTCATGGATGTCCATGTTGGTACAAGTTGCCGGTCAGGATAGCCGTGCACCAAAATTGTGTACCGATCAGGGAAAGTACAACACGGAGGGCGCAGCCCGAGCGTACGCGTTCATGGATGTCCATGTTGGTACACATGCACCAAAATTGTGTACCGATCAGGGAAAGTACACTACGTACGCGTTCATGGATGTCCATGTTGGTACAAGTTGCCGGTCAGGATAGCCGTGCACCAAAATTGTGTACCGATCAGGGAAAGTACAACACGGAGGGCGCAGCCCGAGCGTACGCGTTCATGGATGTCCATGTTGGTACACATGCACCAAAATTGTGTACCGATCAGGGAAAGTACACTACGTACGCGTTCATGGATGTCCATGTTGGTACAAGTTGCCGGTCAGGATAGCCGTGCACCAAAATTGTGTACCGATCAGGGAAAGTACAACACGGAGGGCGCAGCCCGAGCGTACGCGTTCATGGATGTCCATGTTGGTACACATGCACCAAAATTGTGTACCGATCAGGGAAAGTACACTACGTACGCGTTCATGGATGTCCATGTTGGTACAAGTTGCCGGTCAGGATAGCCGTGCACCAAAATTGTGTACCGATCAGGGAAAGTACAACACGGAGGGCGCAGCCCGAGCGTACGCGTTCATGGATGTCCATGTTGGTACACATGCACCAAAATTGTGTACCGATCAGGGAAAGTACACTACGTACGCGTTCATGGATGTCCATGTTGGTACAAGTTGCCGGTCAGGATAGCCGTGCACCAAAATTGTGTACCGATCAGGGAAAGTACAACACGGAGGGCGCAGCCCGAGCGTACGCGTTCATGGATGTCCATGTTGGTACACATGCACCAAAATTGTGTACCGATCAGGGAAAGTACACTACGTACGCGTTCATGGATGTCCATGTTGGTACAAGTTGCCGGTCAGGATAGCCGTGCACCAAAATTGTGTACCGATCAGGGAAAGTACAACACGGAGGGCGCAGCCCGAGCGTACGCGTTCATGGATGTCCATGTTGGTACAATCTACATGTACGTACCTAGTTTTTGTGTCAAAAGTTGCAATAAAGTGCTTGTATGCTTAAAATGCTTATCTCAACCGGTCACCTTTTGGCCTGCCCTTTTATAGACAGAAACCTAGAAAGATACTCGCGATTTTTGTGTTTTTCCATTCGCCCGGGACGACGAAATGAGCTCTGTGCACATCGTGCCGAAAACTGTCTTCTCCACCTTTGTTTTTGTCCGTCTGATCATAAAATCACCCTTATTTGTGTACCATTTGGAGTGCGCAGCCCAAACGTACGCGTTAATGTTAATGTTTGTATACACTACATGTATGTTCCTAGGATTTGGTAATTGAGTCAAACACACAATTCCCCGACCGTCGCGGACACCATTCTTGGACAGAAGTCCTAGTACGTAGAGTACTTTCCCTAGGTATGTGCCCGTTCGTGACTATCGTTGCGTGCATACGGACACGCTTGGGTATGTTTACCATACAAGGTTTACTAGGGAAACCAGGAAGGAATTCTAGGCACACGTTTTGTTCCATCCACAGTAACTTTCGTTCTCTTAAGGTAGCTATTTAACTTGTTTGCCATGATAAGTAACCTGCTTCCCCGACCGTCGCGGACACCATTCTTGGACAGAAGTCCTAGTACGTAGAGTACTTTCCCTAGGTATGTGCCCGTTCGTGACTATCGTTGCGTGCATACGGACACGCTTGGGTATGTTTACCATACAAGGTTTACTAGGGAAACCTGCTTGCTCGACCATTGCCCTCCCGTCGCGGACACCATTCTTGGACAGAAGTCCTAGTACGTAGAGTACTTTCCCTAGGTATGTGCCCGTTCGTGACTATCGTTGCGTGCATACGGACACGCTTGGGTATGTTTACCATACAAGGTTTACTAGGGAAACCTGCTTGCTCGACCATTGCCCTCCCGTCGCGGACACCATTCTTGGACAGAAGTCCTAGTACGTAGAGTACTTTCCCTAGGTATGTGCCCGTTCGTGACTATCGTTGCGTGCATACGGACACGCTTGGGTATGTTTACCATACAAGGTTTACTAGGGAAACCTGCTTGCTCGACCATTGCCCTCCCGTCGCGGACACCATTCTTGGACAGAAGTCCTAGTACGTAGAGTACTTTCCCTAGGTATGTGCCCGTTCGTGACTATCGTTGCGTGCATACGGACACGCTTGGGTATGTTTACCATACAAGGTTTACTAGGGAAACCTGCTTGCTCGACCATTGCCCTCCCGTCGCGGACACCATTCTTGGACAGAAGTCCTAGTACGTAGAGTACTTTCCCTAGGTATGTGCCCGTTCGTGACTATCGTTGCGTGCATACGGACACGCTTGGGTATGTTTACCATACAAGGTTTACTAGGGAAACCAGGAAGGAATTCTAGGCACACGTTTTGTTCCATCCACAGTAACTTTCGTTCTCTTAAGGTAGCTATTTAACTTGTTTGCCATGATAAGTAACCTGCTTCCCCGACCGTCGCGGACACCATTCTTGGACAGAAGTCCTAGTACGTAGAGTACTTTCCCTAGGTATGTGCCCGTTCGTGACTATCGTTGCGTGCATACGGACACGCTTGGGTATGTTTACCATACAAGGTTTACTAGGGAAACCTGCTTGCTCGACCATTGCCCTCCCGTCGCGGACACCATTCTTGGACAGAAGTCCTAGTACGTAGAGTACTTTCCCTAGGTATGTGCCCGTTCGTGACTATCGTTGCGTGCATACGGACACGCTTGGGTATGTTTACCATACAAGGTTTACTAGGGAAACCTGCTTGCTCGACCATTGCCCTCCCGTCGCGGACACCATTCTTGGACAGAAGTCCTAGTACGTAGAGTACTTTCCCTAGGTATGTGCCCGTTCGTGACTATCGTTGCGTGCATACGGACACGCTTGGGTATGTTTACCATACAAGGTTTACTAGGGAAACCTGCTTGCTCGACCATTGCCCTCCCGTCGCGGACACCATTCTTGGACAGAAGTCCTAGTACGTAGAGTACTTTCCCTAGGTATGTGCCCGTTCGTGACTATCGTTGCGTGCATACGGACACGCTTGGGTATGTTTACCATACAAGGTTTACTAGGGAAACCTGCTTGCTCGACCATTGCCCTCCCGTCGCGGACACCATTCTTGGACAGAAGTCCTAGTACGTAGAGTACTTTCCCTAGGTATGTGCCCGTTCGTGACTATCGTTGCGTGCATACGGACACGCTTGGGTATGTTTACCATACAAGGTTTACTAGGGAAACCTGCTTGCTCGACCATTGCCCTCCCGTCGCGGACACCATTCTTGGACAGAAGTCCTAGTACGTAGAGTACTTTCCCTAGGTATGTGCCCGTTCGTGACTATCGTTGCGTGCATACGGACACGCTTGGGTATGTTTACCATACAAGGTTTACTAGGGAAACCTGCTTGCTCGACCATTGCCCTCCCGTCGCGGACACCATTCTTGGACAGAAGTCCTAGTACGTAGAGTACTTTCCCTAGGTATGTGCCCGTTCGTGACTATCGTTGCGTGCATACGGACACGCTTGGGTATGTTTACCATACAAGGTTTACTAGGGAAACCAGGAAGGAATTCTAGGCACACGTTTTGTTCCATCCACAGTAACTTTCGTTCTCTTAAGGTAGCTATTTAACTTGTTTGCCATGATAAGTAACCTGCTTCCCCGACCGTCGCGGACACCATTCTTGGACAGAAGTCCTAGTACGTAGAGTACTTTCCCTAGGTATGTGCCCGTTCGTGACTATCGTTGCGTGCATACGGACACGCTTGGGTATGTTTACCATACAAGGTTTACTAGGGAAACCTGCTTGCTCGACCATTGCCCTCCCGTCGCGGACACCATTCTTGGACAGAAGTCCTAGTACGTAGAGTACTTTCCCTAGGTATGTGCCCGTTCGTGACTATCGTTGCGTGCATACGGACACGCTTGGGTATGTTTACCATACAAGGTTTACTAGGGAAACCTGCTTGCTCGACCATTGCCCTCCCGTCGCGGACACCATTCTTGGACAGAAGTCCTAGTACGTAGAGTACTTTCCCTAGGTATGTGCCCGTTCGTGACTATCGTTGCGTGCATACGGACACGCTTGGGTATGTTTACCATACAAGGTTTACTAGGGAAACCTGCTTGCTCGACCATTGCCCTCCCGTCGCGGACACCATTCTTGGACAGAAGTCCTAGTACGTAGAGTACTTTCCCTAGGTATGTGCCCGTTCGTGACTATCGTTGCGTGCATACGGACACGCTTGGGTATGTTTACCATACAAGGTTTACTAGGGAAACCTGCTTGCTCGACCATTGCCCTCCCGTCGCGGACACCATTCTTGGACAGAAGTCCTAGTACGTAGAGTACTTTCCCTAGGTATGTGCCCGTTCGTGACTATCGTTGCGTGCATACGGACACGCTTGGGTATGTTTACCATACAAGGTTTACTAGGGAAACCTGCTTGCTCGACCATTGCCCTCCCGTCGCGGACACCATTCTTGGACAGAAGTCCTAGTACGTAGAGTACTTTCCCTAGGTATGTGCCCGTTCGTGACTATCGTTGCGTGCATACGGACACGCTTGGGTATGTTTACCATACAAGGTTTACTAGGGAAACCTGCTTGCTCGACCATTGCCCTCCCGTCGCGGACACCATTCTTGGACAGAAGTCCTAGTACGTAGAGTACTTTCCCTAGGTATGTGCCCGTTCGTGACTATCGTTGCGTGCATACGGACACGCTTGGGTATGTTTACCATACAAGGTTTACTAGGGAAACCTGCTTGCTCGACCATTGCCCTCCCGTCGCGGACACCATTCTTGGACAGAAGTCCTAGTACGTAGAGTACTTTCCCTAGGTATGTGCCCGTTCGTGACTATCGTTGCGTGCATACGGACACGCTTGGGTATGTTTACCATACAAGGTTTACTAGGGAAACCTGCTTGCTCGACCATTGCCCTCCCGTCGCGGACACCATTCTTGGACAGAAGTCCTAGTACGTAGAGTACTTTCCCTAGGTATGTGCCCGTTCGTGACTATCGTTGCGTGCATACGGACACGCTTGGGTATGTTTACCATACAAGGTTTACTAGGGAAACCTGCTTGCTCGACCATTGCCCTCCCGTCGCGGACACCATTCTTGGACAGAAGTCCTAGTACGTAGAGTACTTTCCCTAGGTATGTGCCCGTTCGTGACTATCGTTGCGTGCATACGGACACGCTTGGGTATGTTTACCATACAAGGTTTACTAGGGAAACCAGGAAGGAATTCTAGGCACACGTTTTGTTCCATCCACAGTAACTTTCGTTCTCTTAAGGTAGCTATTTAACTTGTTTGCCATGATAAGTAACCTGCTTCCCCGACCGTCGCGGACACCATTCTTGGACAGAAGTCCTAGTACGTAGAGTACTTTCCCTAGGTATGTGCCCGTTCGTGACTATCGTTGCGTGCATACGGACACGCTTGGGTATGTTTACCATACAAGGTTTACTAGGGAAACCTGCTTGCTCGACCATTGCCCTCCCGTCGCGGACACCATTCTTGGACAGAAGTCCTAGTACGTAGAGTACTTTCCCTAGGTATGTGCCCGTTCGTGACTATCGTTGCGTGCATACGGACACGCTTGGGTATGTTTACCATACAAGGTTTACTAGGGAAACCTGCTTGCTCGACCATTGCCCTCCCGTCGCGGACACCATTCTTGGACAGAAGTCCTAGTACGTAGAGTACTTTCCCTAGGTATGTGCCCGTTCGTGACTATCGTTGCGTGCATACGGACACGCTTGGGTATGTTTACCATACAAGGTTTACTAGGGAAACCTGCTTGCTCGACCATTGCCCTCCCGTCGCGGACACCATTCTTGGACAGAAGTCCTAGTACGTAGAGTACTTTCCCTAGGTATGTGCCCGTTCGTGACTATCGTTGCGTGCATACGGACACGCTTGGGTATGTTTACCATACAAGGTTTACTAGGGAAACCTGCTTGCTCGACCATTGCCCTCCCGTCGCGGACACCATTCTTGGACAGAAGTCCTAGTACGTAGAGTACTTTCCCTAGGTATGTGCCCGTTCGTGACTATCGTTGCGTGCATACGGACACGCTTGGGTATGTTTACCATACAAGGTTTACTAGGGAAACCTGCTTGCTCGACCATTGCCCTCCCGTCGCGGACACCATTCTTGGACAGAAGTCCTAGTACGTAGAGTACTTTCCCTAGGTATGTGCCCGTTCGTGACTATCGTTGCGTGCATACGGACACGCTTGGGTATGTTTACCATACAAGGTTTACTAGGGAAACCTGCTTGCTCGACCATTGCCCTCCCGTCGCGGACACCATTCTTGGACAGAAGTCCTAGTACGTAGAGTACTTTCCCTAGGTATGTGCCCGTTCGTGACTATCGTTGCGTGCATACGGACACGCTTGGGTATGTTTACCATACAAGGTTTACTAGGGAAACCAGGAAGGAATTCTAGGCACACGTTTTGTTCCATCCACAGTAACTTTCGTTCTCTTAAGGTAGCTATTTAACTTGTTTGCCATGATAAGTAACCTGCTTCCCCGACCGTCGCGGACACCATTCTTGGACAGAAGTCCTAGTACGTAGAGTACTTTCCCTAGGTATGTGCCCGTTCGTGACTATCGTTGCGTGCATACGGACACGCTTGGGTATGTTTACCATACAAGGTTTACTAGGGAAACCTGCTTGCTCGACCATTGCCCTCCCGTCGCGGACACCATTCTTGGACAGAAGTCCTAGTACGTAGAGTACTTTCCCTAGGTATGTGCCCGTTCGTGACTATCGTTGCGTGCATACGGACACGCTTGGGTATGTTTACCATACAAGGTTTACTAGGGAAACCTGCTTGCTCGACCATTGCCCTCCCGTCGCGGACACCATTCTTGGACAGAAGTCCTAGTACGTAGAGTACTTTCCCTAGGTATGTGCCCGTTCGTGACTATCGTTGCGTGCATACGGACACGCTTGGGTATGTTTACCATACAAGGTTTACTAGGGAAACCTGCTTGCTCGACCATTGCCCTCCCGTCGCGGACACCATTCTTGGACAGAAGTCCTAGTACGTAGAGTACTTTCCCTAGGTATGTGCCCGTTCGTGACTATCGTTGCGTGCATACGGACACGCTTGGGTATGTTTACCATACAAGGTTTACTAGGGAAACCTGCTTGCTCGACCATTGCCCTCCCGTCGCGGACACCATTCTTGGACAGAAGTCCTAGTACGTAGAGTACTTTCCCTAGGTATGTGCCCGTTCGTGACTATCGTTGCGTGCATACGGACACGCTTGGGTATGTTTACCATACAAGGTTTACTAGGGAAACCTGCTTGCTCGACCATTGCCCTCCCGTCGCGGACACCATTCTTGGACAGAAGTCCTAGTACGTAGAGTACTTTCCCTAGGTATGTGCCCGTTCGTGACTATCGTTGCGTGCATACGGACACGCTTGGGTATGTTTACCATACAAGGTTTACTAGGGAAACCTGCTTGCTCGACCATTGCCCTCCCGTCGCGGACACCATTCTTGGACAGAAGTCCTAGTACGTAGAGTACTTTCCCTAGGTATGTGCCCGTTCGTGACTATCGTTGCGTGCATACGGACACGCTTGGGTATGTTTACCATACAAGGTTTACTAGGGAAACCTGCTTGCTCGACCATTGCCCTCCCGTCGCGGACACCATTCTTGGACAGAAGTCCTAGTACGTAGAGTACTTTCCCTAGGTATGTGCCCGTTCGTGACTATCGTTGCGTGCATACGGACACGCTTGGGTATGTTTACCATACAAGGTTTACTAGGGAAACCTGCTTGCTCGACCATTGCCCTCCCGTCGCGGACACCATTCTTGGACAGAAGTCCTAGTACGTAGAGTACTTTCCCTAGGTATGTGCCCGTTCGTGACTATCGTTGCGTGCATACGGACACGCTTGGGTATGTTTACCATACAAGGTTTACTAGGGAAACCTGCTTGCTCGACCATTGCCCTCCCGTCGCGGACACCATTCTTGGACAGAAGTCCTAGTACGTAGAGTACTTTCCCTAGGTATGTGCCCGTTCGTGACTATCGTTGCGTGCATACGGACACGCTTGGGTATGTTTACCATACAAGGTTTACTAGGGAAACCTGCTTGCTCGACCATTGCCCTCCCGTCGCGGACACCATTCTTGGACAGAAGTCCTAGTACGTAGAGTACTTTCCCTAGGTATGTGCCCGTTCGTGACTATCGTTGCGTGCATACGGACACGCTTGGGTATGTTTACCATACAAGGTTTACTAGGGAAACCTGCTTGCTCGACCATTGCCCTCCCGTCGCGGACACCATTCTTGGACAGAAGTCCTAGTACGTAGAGTACTTTCCCTAGGTATGTGCCCGTTCGTGACTATCGTTGCGTGCATACGGACACGCTTGGGTATGTTTACCATACAAGGTTTACTAGGGAAACCAGGAAGGAATTCTAGGCACACGTTTTGTTCCATCCACAGTAACTTTCGTTCTCTTAAGGTAGCTATTTAACTTGTTTGCCATGATAAGTAACCTGCTTCCCCGACCGTCGCGGACACCATTCTTGGACAGAAGTCCTAGTACGTAGAGTACTTTCCCTAGGTATGTGCCCGTTCGTGACTATCGTTGCGTGCATACGGACACGCTTGGGTATGTTTACCATACAAGGTTTACTAGGGAAACCTGCTTGCTCGACCATTGCCCTCCCGTCGCGGACACCATTCTTGGACAGAAGTCCTAGTACGTAGAGTACTTTCCCTAGGTATGTGCCCGTTCGTGACTATCGTTGCGTGCATACGGACACGCTTGGGTATGTTTACCATACAAGGTTTACTAGGGAAACCTGCTTGCTCGACCATTGCCCTCCCGTCGCGGACACCATTCTTGGACAGAAGTCCTAGTACGTAGAGTACTTTCCCTAGGTATGTGCCCGTTCGTGACTATCGTTGCGTGCATACGGACACGCTTGGGTATGTTTACCATACAAGGTTTACTAGGGAAACCTGCTTGCTCGACCATTGCCCTCCCGTCGCGGACACCATTCTTGGACAGAAGTCCTAGTACGTAGAGTACTTTCCCTAGGTATGTGCCCGTTCGTGACTATCGTTGCGTGCATACGGACACGCTTGGGTATGTTTACCATACAAGGTTTACTAGGGAAACCTGCTTGCTCGACCATTGCCCTCCCGTCGCGGACACCATTCTTGGACAGAAGTCCTAGTACGTAGAGTACTTTCCCTAGGTATGTGCCCGTTCGTGACTATCGTTGCGTGCATACGGACACGCTTGGGTATGTTTACCATACAAGGTTTACTAGGGAAACCTGCTTGCTCGACCATTGCCCTCCCGTCGCGGACACCATTCTTGGACAGAAGTCCTAGTACGTAGAGTACTTTCCCTAGGTATGTGCCCGTTCGTGACTATCGTTGCGTGCATACGGACACGCTTGGGTATGTTTACCATACAAGGTTTACTAGGGAAACCTGCTTGCTCGACCATTGCCCTCCCGTCGCGGACACCATTCTTGGACAGAAGTCCTAGTACGTAGAGTACTTTCCCTAGGTATGTGCCCGTTCGTGACTATCGTTGCGTGCATACGGACACGCTTGGGTATGTTTACCATACAAGGTTTACTAGGGAAACCTGCTTGCTCGACCATTGCCCTCCCGTCGCGGACACCATTCTTGGACAGAAGTCCTAGTACGTAGAGTACTTTCCCTAGGTATGTGCCCGTTCGTGACTATCGTTGCGTGCATACGGACACGCTTGGGTATGTTTACCATACAAGGTTTACTAGGGAAACCTGCTTGCTCGACCATTGCCCTCCCGTCGCGGACACCATTCTTGGACAGAAGTCCTAGTACGTAGAGTACTTTCCCTAGGTATGTGCCCGTTCGTGACTATCGTTGCGTGCATACGGACACGCTTGGGTATGTTTACCATACAAGGTTTACTAGGGAAACCTGCTTGCTCGACCATTGCCCTCCCGTCGCGGACACCATTCTTGGACAGAAGTCCTAGTACGTAGAGTACTTTCCCTAGGTATGTGCCCGTTCGTGACTATCGTTGCGTGCATACGGACACGCTTGGGTATGTTTACCATACAAGGTTTACTAGGGAAACCTGCTTGCTCGACCATTGCCCTCCCGTCGCGGACACCATTCTTGGACAGAAGTCCTAGTACGTAGAGTACTTTCCCTAGGTATGTGCCCGTTCGTGACTATCGTTGCGTGCATACGGACACGCTTGGGTATGTTTACCATACAAGGTTTACTAGGGAAACCTGCTTGCTCGACCATTGCCCTCCCGTCGCGGACACCATTCTTGGACAGAAGTCCTAGTACGTAGAGTACTTTCCCTAGGTATGTGCCCGTTCGTGACTATCGTTGCGTGCATACGGACACGCTTGGGTATGTTTACCATACAAGGTTTACTAGGGAAACCTGCTTGCTCGACCATTGCCCTCCCGTCGCGGACACCATTCTTGGACAGAAGTCCTAGTACGTAGAGTACTTTCCCTAGGTATGTGCCCGTTCGTGACTATCGTTGCGTGCATACGGACACGCTTGGGTATGTTTACCATACAAGGTTTACTAGGGAAACCTGCTTGCTCGACCATTGCCCTCCCGTCGCGGACACCATTCTTGGACAGAAGTCCTAGTACGTAGAGTACTTTCCCTAGGTATGTGCCCGTTCGTGACTATCGTTGCGTGCATACGGACACGCTTGGGTATGTTTACCATACAAGGTTTACTAGGGAAACCTGCTTGCTCGACCATTGCCCTCCCGTCGCGGACACCATTCTTGGACAGAAGTCCTAGTACGTAGCGTTCTTTATTGTACTTGATCAGTTTGTATTGCCTTCGCTTTGTTCCATCGACACTTGCTACTGCTCACTAAGGGGTTTTTGTTTGTGATGTGTACGATAAGCCACCGTCTATCCTATCCGGCACTTTATCAACACTTTTCACCCAAGTCATAGGAACGTAGTGTACTTTCCCTGATCGGTACACAATTTTGGTGCACGGCTATCCTGACCGGCAACTTGTACCAACATGGACATCCATGAACGCGTACGCTCGGGCTGCGCCCTCCGTGTTGTACTTTCCCTGATCGGTACACAATTTTGGTGCACGGCTATCCTGACCGGCAACTTGTACCAACATGGACATCCATGAACGCGTACGCTCGGGCTGCGCCCTCCGTGTTGTACTTTCCCTGATCGGTACACAATTTTGGTGCACGGCTATCCTGACCGGCAACTTGTACCAACATGGACATCCATGAACGCGTACGCTCGGGCTGCGCCCTCCGTGTTGTACTTTCCCTGATCGGTACACAATTTTGGTGCACGGCTATCCTGACCGGCAACTTGTACCAACATGGACATCCATGAACGCGTACGCTCGGGCTGCGCCCTCCGTGTTGTACTTTCCCTGATCGGTACACAATTTTGGTGCACGGCTATCCTGACCGGCAACTTGTACCAACATGGACATCCATGAACGCGTACGCTCGGGCTGCGCCCTCCGTGTTGTACTTTCCCTGATCGGTACACAATTTTGGTGCACGGCTATCCTGACCGGCACTAAATCGTCACTTTTCGTCCATAACCTAGGAACGTCGTGTAGGTTTCATCATTTTTATGTTTGATTCGGTTTAATATGATTGAAAAATACGCTAAGTCCCAGAAATCTGAACTCGAATACTTCCTCCATGTGGCGCCAAAAGCTACTGAGCAACGCCTAGCTTGTGACCCATTTATAGTTTAATTTCCATTAATAGTTTTGAAAAATACGCTAAGTCCCAGAAATCTGAACTCGAATACTTCCTCCATGTTGCGCCAAAAGCTACTGACCAACGCCTAGCTTGAGACCCATTTATAGTTTAATTTCCATTAATAGTTTTGAAAAATACGCTAAGTCCCAGAAATCTGAACTCGAATACTTCCTCCATGTTGCGCCAAAAGCTACTGACCAACGCCTAGCTTGAGACCCATTTATAGTTTAATTTAAATTAATAGTTTTGAAAAATACGCTAAGTCCCAGAAATCTGAACTCGAATACTTCCTCCATGTGGCGCCAAAAGCTACTGAGCAACGCCTAGCTTGTGACCCATTTATAGTTTAATTTCCATTAATAGTTTTGAAAAATACGCTAAGTCCCAGAAATCTGAACTCGAATACTTTCTCCATGTGGCGCCAAAAGCTACTGACCAACGCCTAGGTACATGGTTGGTACATGGATTGTATGCATGCAGGCGTACTGCCGTGCTGGACCGGAAAATCGCACTAGCTACTAGAACGTAGAGTAATTCCCCTAGATAGGTGCTTTTGCATGCCTCTGATCGACGACCATGCAACTTGCAACGTGCGACACGCGTAGGTAGGCTTCCCCATACAAGTTCCCTAGGGTAGCACCAAATTGCATACTTTCAGGCGTAATTTTCGGAACCGTGTACCGTGCATGGTACAAGTATCAGTAGCTCGTGCAATTTGTTTTGCATCGTGTTGCGGTTGCAGGTGCGTCAAGATAGGAGTGTTTCGAGACTTTTGCCAAGCTTGAGTGCCATTTGCAGGATAATTGATGTTCTAGCCACGTTAAACATGCCACTTAATGCCGAAAAGGAAAAAGCCGTTTTCTAGGGACGTCCTGTCAAAAAGGTTGCCATCAGCGCTTTCCTCTCGAGTTCAGGATTCTTGGACTTAGCGTTTTTTCACGATCCAATCAAAAGACCAGATCGTGAAATAAACAATTAATACAAGTATGTACTAGTACATCCCTTCAACCGAAGGAAGTACACCATACATGACCCGTACGCCAATCATCCAAGCACATGACACGTCGACTAAGTCAACACATCATACAACTTGGACAACCGACGGGCAAGTAGGTCATCTCGTACACGACACATCGACCGACGAGGTCAACACGCCATGCACAAGACATCCTACTACCAAGACCGACCACCTCGACACACGACACGTTAACCAAACATGGTCAACATCATCATGCGCAAGGCAACCGGCCCAAACGGGTCAACATATACAACTTGTAACGAGAGCATGTAAGCTTACTGGTGTGGTCTGCACGTTCCTCGCATCAAGACAATCAAGTCAAGAAGGAGGAACGCCGACAAGCTCATTAGTGTTACGCGTCCATCTCCAACCTATGTCAAGTCACTCGTCTGACAAGGAAGAAGCACGACACATGTCCACTAATGTAAAGGAACAGTCTCCAGACCAAGTCAAGTCGCTCGTCTGACAAGGAAGGAGCCTGCACCAAGCTTCACCAGTATCCACCAAGTCCATTGTCTGTGAAGGCGGTCGAGCACAACACAGACCAGACAAGGTGAACAAAAGCTTACTACGAGTGTACTTATATGACTCACTGGTGTGGTCCGCACGGTCCTCACATCGAGACAATCAAGTCAAGAAGGAGGCACGCCGACAAGCTCATCAGTGTTAAGCAACCTTCTCCACAGCATGTCAAGTCACTCGTCTGACAAGCTAGGAGCACGATGCATGTCCACCAATGTAAAGCCTTATTCTCCAGACCAAGTCAAGTCACTCGTCTGACAAGGAAGGAGCCTAAGTCAAGCTTCACCAGTACCCATTACCTAGTCCATGGCTGCATTAAGCACTTCATGAACAGGACAAGGTAGAGCCATAATGAGTGTACAGTATACGTACTGGTGTGGGTCGCACGGTCCTCACATCAAGACAATCAAGTCAAGAAGGAGGCACGCCGACAAGCTCACTAGTGTTACGTGTCCCGCTCCATACCATGGTCAAGTCACTCGTCTGACA
>NW_024428165.1:2500-38038 GCF_017562075.2 Anopheles merus | reverse complement strand
ACCATTGCCCCTCCCGTCGCGGACACCATTCTTGGACAGAAAGTCCTAGTACGTAGAGTACTTCCTAGGTATGTGCCCGTTCGTGACTATCGTTGCGTGCATACGGACACGCTTGGGTATGTTTACCATACAAGGTTTACTAGGGAAACCTGCTTGCTCGACCATTGCCCTCCCGTCGCGGACACCATTCTTGACAGAAGTCCTAGTACGTAGAGTACTTTCCCTAGGTATGTGCCACGTTCGTGACTATCGTTGCGTGCATACGGACACGCTTGGTATGTTTACCATACAAGGTTTACTAGGGAAACCTGCTTGCTCGACCATTGCCCTCCCGTCGCGGACACCATTCTGGACGAAGTCCTAGTACGTAGAGTACTTCCCTAGGTATGTGCCCGTTCGTGACTATCGTTGCGTGCATACGGACACGCTTGGGTATGTTTACCATACACGGTTTACTAGGGAAACCTGCTTGCTCGACCATTGCCCTCCGTCGCGGACACCATTCTTGGAAGAAGTCCTAGTACGTAGAGTACTTTCCCTAGGTATGTGCCCGTTCGTGACTATCGTTGCGTGCATACGGACACGCTTGGGTATGTTTACCATACAAGGTTACTAGGGAAACCTGCTTGCTCGACCATTGCCCTCCCGTCGCGGACACCATTCTTGGACAGAAGTCCTAGTACGTAGAGTACTTTCCCTAGGTATGTGCCCGTTCGTGACTATCGTTGCGTGCATACGGGACACGCTTGGGTATGTTTACCATACAAGGTTTACTAGGGAAACCTGCTTGCTCGACCATTGCCCTCCGTCGCGGACACCATTCTTGGGACAGAAGTCATAGTACGTAGAGTACTTTCCTAGGTATGTGCCCGTTCTGACTATCGTTGCGTGATACGGACACGCTTGGGTATGTTTACCATACAAGGTTTACTAGGGAAACCTGCTTGCCGACCATTGCCTCCCGTCGCGGACACCATTCTGGACAGAAGTCCTAGTACGTAGAGTACTTCCCTAGGTATGTGCCCGTCGTGACTATCGTTGCGTGCATACGGACACGCTTGGGTATGTTTACCATACAAGGTTTACTAGGAAACTGCTTGCTCGACCATTGCCCTCCCGTCGCGGACACCATTCTTGGACAGAAGTCCTAGTACGTAGAGTACTTCCCTAGGTATGTGCCCGTTCGTGACTATCGTTGCGTGCATACGGACACGCTTGGGTATGTTTACCATACAAGGTTTACTAGGGAAAACTGCTTGCTCGACCATTGCCCTCCCGTCGCGGACACCATTCTTGGACAGAAGTCCTAGTACGTAGAGTACTTTCCCTAGGTATGTGCCGTTCGTGACTATCGTTGCGTGCATACGGACACGCTTGGGTATGTTTACCATACAAGGTTACTAGGGAAACCAGGAAGAATTCTAGGCAACAAGTTTTGTTCCATCCACAGTACCTTTCGTTCTCTTAAGGTAGCTATTTACTTGGTGCCATGATAAGGAACCTGCTTCCCCGACCGTCGCGGACACCATTCTTGGACAGAAGTCCTAGTACGTAGAGTACTTTCCCTAGGTATGTGCCCGTTCGTGACTATCGTTGCGTGCATACGGACACGCTTGGGTATGTTTACCATACAAGGTTACTAGGGAAACCTGCTTGCTCGACCATTGCCCTCCCGTCGCGGACACCATTCTTGGACAGAAGTCCTAGTACGTAGAGTACTTTCCCTAGGTATGTGCCCGTTCGTGACTATCGTTGCGTGCATACGGACACGCTTGGGTATGTTTACCATACAGGTTTACTAGGGAAACCTGCTTGCTCGACCATTGCCCTCCCGTCGCGGACACCATTCTTGGACAGAAGTCCTAGTACGTAGAGTACTTTCCCTAGGTATGTGCCCGTTCGTGACTATCGTTGCGTGCATACGGACACGCTTGGGTATGTTTACCATACAAGGTTTACTAGGGAAACCTGCTTGCTCGACCATTGCCCTCCCGTCGCGGACACCATTCTTGGACAGAAGTCCTAGTACGTAGAGTACTTTCCCTAGGTATGTGCCCGTTCGTGACTATCGTTGCGTGCATACGGACACGCTTGGGTATGTTTACCATACAAGGTTTACTAGGGAAACCTGCTTGCTCGACCATTGCCCTCCCGTCGCGGACACCATTCTTGGACAGAAGTCCTAGTACGTAGAGTACTTTCCCTAGGTATGTGCCCGTTCGTGACTATCGTTGCGTGCATACGGACACGCTTGGGTATGTTTACCATACAAGGTTTACTAGGGAAACCTGCTTGCTCGACCATTGCCCTCCCGTCGCGGACACCATTCTTGGACAGAAGTCCTAGTACGTAGAGTACTTTCCCTAGGTATGTGCCCGTTCGTGACTATCGTTGCGTGCATACGGACACGCTTGGGTATGTTTACCATACAAGGTTTACTAGGGAAACCTGCTTGCTCGACCATTGCCCTCCCGTCGCGGACACCATTCTTGGACAGAAGTCCTAGTACGTAGAGTACTTTCCCTAGGTATGTGCCCGTTCGTGACTATCGTTGCGTGCATACGGACACGCTTGGGTATGTTTACCATACAAGGTTTACTAGGGAAACCTGCTTGCTCGACCATTGCCCTCCCGTCGCGGACACCATTCTTGGACAGAAGTCCTAGTACGTAGAGTACTTTCCCTAGGTATGTGCCCGTTCGTGACTATCGTTGCGTGCATACGGACACGCTTGGGTATGTTTACCATACAAGGTTTACTAGGGAAACCTGCTTGCTCGACCATTGCCCTCCCGTCGCGGACACCATTCTTGGACAGAAGTCCTAGTACGTAGAGTACTTTCCCTAGGTATGTGCCCGTTCGTGACTATCGTTGCGTGCATACGGACACGCTTGGGTATGTTTACCATACAAGGTTTACTAGGGAAACCTGCTTGCTCGACCATTGCCCTCCCGTCGCGGACACCATTCTTGGACAGAAGTCCTAGTACGTAGAGTACTTTCCCTAGGTATGTGCCCGTTCGTGACTATCGTTGCGTGCATACGGACACGCTTGGGTATGTTTACCATACAAGGTTTACTAGGGAAACCTGCTTGCTCGACCATTGCCCTCCCGTCGCGGACACCATTCTTGGACAGAAGTCCTAGTACGTAGAGTACTTTCCCTAGGTATGTGCCCGTTCGTGACTATCGTTGCGTGCATACGGACACGCTTGGGTATGTTTACCATACAAGGTTTACTAGGGAAACCTGCTTGCTCGACCATTGCCCTCCCGTCGCGGACACCATTCTTGGACAGAAGTCCTAGTACGTAGAGTACTTTCCCTAGGTATGTGCCCGTTCGTGACTATCGTTGCGTGCATACGGACACGCTTGGGTATGTTTACCATACAAGGTTTACTAGGGAAACCTGCTTGCTCGACCATTGCCCTCCCGTCGCGGACACCATTCTTGGACAGAAGTCCTAGTACGTAGAGTACTTTCCCTAGGTATGTGCCCGTTCGTGACTATCGTTGCGTGCATACGGACACGCTTGGGTATGTTTACCATACAAGGTTTACTAGGGAAACCTGCTTGCTCGACCATTGCCCTCCCGTCGCGGACACCATTCTTGGACAGAAGTCCTAGTACGTAGAGTACTTTCCCTAGGTATGTGCCCGTTCGTGACTATCGTTGCGTGCATACGGACACGCTTGGGTATGTTTACCATACAAGGTTTACTAGGGAAACCTGCTTGCTCGACCATTGCCCTCCCGTCGCGGACACCATTCTTGGACAGAAGTCCTAGTACGTAGAGTACTTTCCCTAGGTATGTGCCCGTTCGTGACTATCGTTGCGTGCATACGGACACGCTTGGGTATGTTTACCATACAAGGTTTACTAGGGAAACCTGCTTGCTCGACCATTGCCCTCCCGTCGCGGACACCATTCTTGGACAGAAGTCCTAGTACGTAGAGTACTTTCCCTAGGTATGTGCCCGTTCGTGACTATCGTTGCGTGCATACGGACACGCTTGGGTATGTTTACCATACAAGGTTTACTAGGGAAACCTGCTTGCTCGACCATTGCCCTCCCGTCGCGGACACCATTCTTGGACAGAAGTCCTAGTACGTAGAGTACTTTCCCTAGGTATGTGCCCGTTCGTGACTATCGTTGCGTGCATACGGACACGCTTGGGTATGTTTACCATACAAGGTTTACTAGGGAAACCTGCTTGCTCGACCATTGCCCTCCCGTCGCGGACACCATTCTTGGACAGAAGTCCTAGTACGTAGAGTACTTTCCCTAGGTATGTGCCCGTTCGTGACTATCGTTGCGTGCATACGGACACGCTTGGGTATGTTTACCATACAAGGTTTACTAGGGAAACCAGGAAGGAATTCTAGGCACACGTTTTGTTCCATCCACAGTAACTTTCGTTCTCTTAAGGTAGCAATTTAACTTGTTTGACATGATAAGCAACCTGCTTCCCGACCGTCGCGGACACCATTCTTGGACAGAAGTCCTAGTACGTAGAGTACTTTCCCTAGGTATGTGCCCGTTCGTGACTATCGTTGCGTGCATACGGACACGCTTGGGTATGTTTACCATACAAGGTTTACTAGGGAAACCTGCTTGCTCGACCATTGCCCTCCCGTCGCGGACACCATTCTTGGACAGAAGTCCTAGTACGTAGAGTACTTTCCCTAGGTATGTGCCCGTTCGTGACTATCGTTGCGTGCATACGGACACGCTTGGGTATGTTTACCATACAAGGTTTACTAGGGAAACCTGCTTGCTCGACCATTGCCCTCCCGTCGCGGACACCATTCTTGGACAGAAGTCCTAGTACGTAGAGTACTTTCCCTAGGTATGTGCCCGTTCGTGACTATCGTTGCGTGCATACGGACACGCTTGGGTATGTTTACCATACAAGGTTTACTAGGGAAACCTGCTTGCTCGACCATTGCCCTCCCGTCGCGGACACCATTCTTGGACAGAAGTCCTAGTACGTAGAGTACTTTCCCTAGGTATGTGCCCGTTCGTGACTATCGTTGCGTGCATACGGACACGCTTGGGTATGTTTACCATACAAGGTTTACTAGGGAAACCTGCTTGCTCGACCATTGCCCTCCCGTCGCGGACACCATTCTTGGACAGAAGTCCTAGTACGTAGAGTACTTTCCCTAGGTATGTGCCCGTTCGTGACTATCGTTGCGTGCATACGGACACGCTTGGGTATGTTTACCATACAAGGTTTACTAGGGAAACCTGCTTGCTCGACCATTGCCCTCCCGTCGCGGACACCATTCTTGGACAGAAGTCCTAGTACGTAGAGTACTTTCCCTAGGTATGTGCCCGTTCGTGACTATCGTTGCGTGCATACGGACACGCTTGGGTATGTTTACCATACAAGGTTTACTAGGGAAACCTGCTTGCTCGACCATTGCCCTCCCGTCGCGGACACCATTCTTGGACAGAAGTCCTAGTACGTAGAGTACTTTCCCTAGGTATGTGCCCGTTCGTGACTATCGTTGCGTGCATACGGACACGCTTGGGTATGTTTACCATACAAGGTTTACTAGGGAAACCTGCTTGCTCGACCATTGCCCTCCCGTCGCGGACACCATTCTTGGACAGAAGTCCTAGTACGTAGAGTACTTTCCCTAGGTATGTGCCCGTTCGTGACTATCGTTGCGTGCATACGGACACGCTTGGGTATGTTTACCATACAAGGTTTACTAGGGAAACCTGCTTGCTCGACCATTGCCCTCCCGTCGCGGACACCATTCTTGGACAGAAGTCCTAGTACGTAGAGTACTTTCCCTAGGTATGTGCCCGTTCGTGACTATCGTTGCGTGCATACGGACACGCTTGGGTATGTTTACCATACAAGGTTTACTAGGGAAACCAGGAAGGAATTCTAGGCACACGTTTTGTTCCATCCACAGTAACTTTCGTTCTCTTAAGGTAGCTATTTAACTTGTTTGCCATGATAAGTAACCTGCTTCCCCGACCGTCGCGGACACCATTCTTGGACAGAAGTCCTAGTACGTAGAGTACTTTCCCTAGGTATGTGCCCGTTCGTGACTATCGTTGCGTGCATACGGACACGCTTGGGTATGTTTACCATACAAGGTTTACTAGGGAAACCTGCTTGCTCGACCATTGCCCTCCCGTCGCGGACACCATTCTTGGACAGAAGTCCTAGTACGTAGAGTACTTTCCCTAGGTATGTGCCCGTTCGTGACTATCGTTGCGTGCATACGGACACGCTTGGGTATGTTTACCATACAAGGTTTACTAGGGAAACCAGGAAGGAATTCTAGGCACACGTTTTGTTCCATCCACAGTAACTTTCGTTCTCTTAAGGTAGCTATTTAACTTGTTTGCCATGATAAGAACCTGCTTCCCCGACCGTCGCGGACACCATTCTTGGACAGAAGTCCTAGTACGTAGAGTACTTTCCCTAGGTATGTGCCCGTTCGTGACTATCGTTGCGTGCATACGGACACGCTTGGGTATGTTTACCATACAAGGTTTACTAGGGAAACCTGCTTGCTCGACCATTGCCCTCCCGTCGCGGACACCATTCTTGGACAGAAGTCCTAGTACGTAGAGTACTTTCCCTAGGTATGTGCCCGTTCGTGACTATCGTTGCGTGCATACGGACACGCTTGGGTATGTTTACCATACAAGGTTTACTAGGGAAACCTGCTTGCTCGACCATTGCCCTCCCGTCGCGGACACCATTCTTGGACAGAAGTCCTAGTACGTAGAGTACTTTCCCTAGGTATGTGCCCGTTCGTGACTATCGTTGCGTGCATACGGACACGCTTGGGTATGTTTACCATACAAGGTTTACTAGGGAAACCTGCTTGCTCGACCATTGCCCTCCCGTCGCGGACACCATTCTTGGACAGAAGTCCTAGTACGTAGAGTACTTTCCCTAGGTATGTGCCCGTTCGTGACTATCGTTGCGTGCATACGGACACGCTTGGGTATGTTTACCATACAAGGTTTACTAGGGAAACCAGGAAGGAATTCTAGGCACACGTTTTGTTCCATCCACAGTAACTTTCGTTCTCTTAAGGTAGCTATTTAACTTGTTTGCCATGATAAGCAACCTGCTTCCCCGACCGTCGCGGACACCATTCTTGGACAGAAGTCCTAGTACGTAGAGTACTTTCCCTAGGTATGTGCCCGTTCGTGACTATCGTTGCGTGCATACGGACACGCTTGGGTATGTTTACCATACAAGGTTTACTAGGGAAACCTGCTTGCTCGACCATTGCCCTCCCGTCGCGGACACCATTCTTGGACAGAAGTCCTAGTACGTAGAGTACTTTCCCTAGGTATGTGCCCGTTCGTGACTATCGTTGCGTGCATACGGACACGCTTGGGTATGTTTACCATACAAGGTTTACTAGGGAAACCTGCTTGCTCGACCATTGCCCTCCCGTCGCGGACACCATTCTTGGACAGAAGTCCTAGTACGTAGAGTACTTTCCCTAGGTATGTGCCCGTTCGTGACTATCGTTGCGTGCATACGGACACGCTTGGGTATGTTTACCATACAAGGTTTACTAGGGAAACCTGCTTGCTCGACCATTGCCCTCCCGTCGCGGACACCATTCTTGGACAGAAGTCCTAGTACGTAGAGTACTTTCCCTAGGTATGTGCCCGTTCGTGACTATCGTTGCGTGCATACGGACACGCTTGGGTATGTTTACCATACAAGGTTTACTAGGGAAACCTGCTTGCTCGACCATTGCCCTCCCGTCGCGGACACCATTCTTGGACAGAAGTCCTAGTACGTAGAGTACTTTCCCTAGGTATGTGCCCGTTCGTGACTATCGTTGCGTGCATACGGACACGCTTGGGTATGTTTACCATACAAGGTTTACTAGGGAAACCTGCTTGCTCGACCATTGCCCTCCCGTCGCGGACACCATTCTTGGACAGAAGTCCTAGTACGTAGAGTACTTTCCCTAGGTATGTGCCCGTTCGTGACTATCGTTGCGTGCATACGGACACGCTTGGGTATGTTTACCATACAAGGTTTACTAGGGAAACCTGCTTGCTCGACCATTGCCCTCCCGTCGCGGACACCATTCTTGGACAGAAGTCCTAGTACGTAGAGTACTTTCCCTAGGTATGTGCCCGTTCGTGACTATCGTTGCGTGCATACGGACACGCTTGGGTATGTTTACCATACAAGGTTTACTAGGGAAACCAGGAAGGAATTCTAGGCACACGTTTTGTTCCATCCACAGTAACTTTCGTTCTCTTAAGGTAGCTATTTAACTTGTTTGCCATGATAAGCAACCTGCTTCCCCGACCGTCGCGGACACCATTCTTGGACAGAAGTCCTAGTACGTAGAGTACTTTCCCTAGGTATGTGCCCGTTCGTGACTATCGTTGCGTGCATACGGACACGCTTGGGTATGTTTACCATACAAGGTTTACTAGGGAAACCTGCTTGCTCGACCATTGCCCTCCCGTCGCGGACACCATTCTTGGACAGAAGTCCTAGTACGTAGAGTACTTTCCCTAGGTATGTGCCCGTTCGTGACTATCGTTGCGTGCATACGGACACGCTTGGGTATGTTTACCATACAAGGTTTACTAGGGAAACCTGCTTGCTCGACCATTGCCCTCCCGTCGCGGACACCATTCTTGGACAGAAGTCCTAGTACGTAGAGTACTTTCCCTAGGTATGTGCCCGTTCGTGACTATCGTTGCGTGCATACGGACACGCTTGGGTATGTTTACCATACAAGGTTTACTAGGGAAACCTGCTTGCTCGACCATTGCCCTCCCGTCGCGGACACCATTCTTGGACAGAAGTCCTAGTACGTAGAGTACTTTCCCTAGGTATGTGCCCGTTCGTGACTATCGTTGCGTGCATACGGACACGCTTGGGTATGTTTACCATACAAGGTTTACTAGGGAAACCTGCTTGCTCGACCATTGCCCTCCCGTCGCGGACACCATTCTTGGACAGAAGTCCTAGTACGTAGAGTACTTTCCCTAGGTATGTGCCCGTTCGTGACTATCGTTGCGTGCATACGGACACGCTTGGGTATGTTTACCATACAAGGTTTACTAGGGAAACCTGCTTGCTCGACCATTGCCCTCCCGTCGCGGACACCATTCTTGGACAGAAGTCCTAGTACGTAGAGTACTTTCCCTAGGTATGTGCCCGTTCGTGACTATCGTTGCGTGCATACGGACACGCTTGGGTATGTTTACCATACAAGGTTTACTAGGGAAACCTGCTTGCTCGACCATTGCCCTCCCGTCGCGGACACCATTCTTGGACAGAAGTCCTAGTACGTAGAGTACTTTCCCTAGGTATGTGCCCGTTCGTGACTATCGTTGCGTGCATACGGACACGCTTGGGTATGTTTACCATACAAGGTTTACTAGGGAAACCTGCTTGCTCGACCATTGCCCTCCCGTCGCGGACACCATTCTTGGACAGAAGTCCTAGTACGTAGAGTACTTTCCCTAGGTATGTGCCCGTTCGTGACTATCGTTGCGTGCATACGGACACGCTTGGGTATGTTTACCATACAAGGTTTACTAGGGAAACCTGCTTGCTCGACCATTGCCCTCCCGTCGCGGACACCATTCTTGGACAGAAGTCCTAGTACGTAGAGTACTTTCCCTAGGTATGTGCCCGTTCGTGACTATCGTTGCGTGCATACGGACACGCTTGGGTATGTTTACCATACAAGGTTTACTAGGGAAACCTGCTTGCTCGACCATTGCCCTCCCGTCGCGGACACCATTCTTGGACAGAAGTCCTAGTACGTAGAGTACTTTCCCTAGGTATGTGCCCGTTCGTGACTATCGTTGCGTGCATACGGACACGCTTGGGTATGTTTACCATACAAGGTTTACTAGGGAAACCTGCTTGCTCGACCATTGCCCTCCCGTCGCGGACACCATTCTTGGACAGAAGTCCTAGTACGTAGAGTACTTTCCCTAGGTATGTGCCCGTTCGTGACTATCGTTGCGTGCATACGGACACGCTTGGGTATGTTTACCATACAAGGTTTACTAGGGAAACCTGCTTGCTCGACCATTGCCCTCCCGTCGCGGACACCATTCTTGGACAGAAGTCCTAGTACGTAGAGTACTTTCCCTAGGTATGTGCCCGTTCGTGACTATCGTTGCGTGCATACGGACACGCTTGGGTATGTTTACCATACAAGGTTTACTAGGGAAACCTGCTTGCTCGACCATTGCCCTCCCGTCGCGGACACCATTCTTGGACAGAAGTCCTAGTACGTAGAGTACTTTCCCTAGGTATGTGCCCGTTCGTGACTATCGTTGCGTGCATACGGACACGCTTGGGTATGTTTACCATACAAGGTTTACTAGGGAAACCTGCTTGCTCGACCATTGCCCTCCCGTCGCGGACACCATTCTTGGACAGAAGTCCTAGTACGTAGAGTACTTTCCCTAGGTATGTGCCCGTTCGTGACTATCGTTGCGTGCATACGGACACGCTTGGGTATGTTTACCATACAAGGTTTACTAGGGAAACCAGGAAGGAATTCTAGGCACACGTTTGTTCCATCCACAGTAACTTTCGTTCTCTTAAGGTAGCTATTTAACTTGTTTGCCATGATAAGCAACCTGCTTCCCCGACCGTCGCGGACACCATTCTTGGACAGAAGTCCTAGTACGTAGAGTACTTTCCCTAGGTATGTGCCCGTTCGTGACTATCGTTGCGTGCATACGGACACGCTTGGGTATGTTTACCATACAAGGTTTACTAGGGAAACCTGCTTGCTCGACCATTGCCCTCCCGTCGCGGACACCATTCTTGGACAGAAGTCCTAGTACGTAGAGTACTTTCCCTAGGTATGTGCCCGTTCGTGACTATCGTTGCGTGCATACGGACACGCTTGGGTATGTTTACCATACAAGGTTTACTAGGGAAACCTGCTTGCTCGACCATTGCCCTCCCGTCGCGGACACCATTCTTGGACAGAAGTCCTAGTACGTAGAGTACTTTCCCTAGGTATGTGCCCGTTCGTGACTATCGTTGCGTGCATACGGACACGCTTGGGTATGTTTACCATACAAGGTTTACTAGGGAAACCTGCTTGCTCGACCATTGCCCTCCCGTCGCGGACACCATTCTTGGACAGAAGTCCTAGTACGTAGAGTACTTTCCCTAGGTATGTGCCCGTTCGTGACTATCGTTGCGTGCATACGGACACGCTTGGGTATGTTTACCATACAAGGTTTACTAGGGAAACCTGCTTGCTCGACCATTGCCCTCCCGTCGCGGACACCATTCTTGGACAGAAGTCCTAGTACGTAGAGTACTTTCCCTAGGTATGTGCCCGTTCGTGACTATCGTTGCGTGCATACGGACACGCTTGGGTATGTTTACCATACAAGGTTTACTAGGGAAACCAGGAAGGAATTCTAGGCACACGTTTTGTTCCATCCACAGTAACTTTCGTTCTCTTAAGGTAGCAATTTAACTTGTTTGACATGATAAGCAACCTGCTTCCCCGACCGTCGCGGACACCATTCTTGGACAGAAGTCCTAGTACGTAGAGTACTTTCCCTAGGTATGTGCCCGTTCGTGACTATCGTTGCGTGCATACGGACACGCTTGGGTATGTTTACCATACAAGGTTTACTAGGGAAACCTGCTTGCTCGACCATTGCCCTCCCGTCGCGGACACCATTCTTGGACAGAAGTCCTAGTACGTAGAGTACTTTCCCTAGGTATGTGCCCGTTCGTGACTATCGTTGCGTGCATACGGACACGCTTGGGTATGTTTACCATACAAGGTTTACTAGGGAAACCAGGAAGGAATTCTAGGCACACGTTTTGTTCCATCCACAGTAACTTTCGTTCTCTTAAGGTAGCTATTTAACTTGTTTGCCATGATAAGCAACCTGCTTCCCCGACCGTCGCGGACACCATTCTTGGACAGAAGTCCTAGTACGTAGAGTACTTTCCCTAGGTATGTGCCCGTTCGTGACTATCGTTGCGTGCATACGGACACGCTTGGGTATGTTTACCATACAAGGTTTACTAGGGAAACCTGCTTGCTCGACCATTGCCCTCCCGTCGCGGACACCATTCTTGGACAGAAGTCCTAGTACGTAGAGTACTTTCCCTAGGTATGTGCCCGTTCGTGACTATCGTTGCGTGCATACGGACACGCTTGGGTATGTTTACCATACAAGGTTTACTAGGGAAACCTGCTTGCTCGACCATTGCCCTCCCGTCGCGGACACCATTCTTGGACAGAAGTCCTAGTACGTAGAGTACTTTCCCTAGGTATGTGCCCGTTCGTGACTATCGTTGCGTGCATACGGACACGCTTGGGTATGTTTACCATACAAGGTTTACTAGGGAAACCTGCTTGCTCGACCATTGCCCTCCCGTCGCGGACACCATTCTTGGACAGAAGTCCTAGTACGTAGAGTACTTTCCCTAGGTATGTGCCCGTTCGTGACTATCGTTGCGTGCATACGGACACGCTTGGGTATGTTTACCATACAAGGTTTACTAGGGAAACCAGGAAGGAATTCTAGGCACACGTTTTGTTCCATCCACAGTAACTTTCGTTCTCTTAAGGTAGCTATTTAACTTGTTTGCCATGATAAGCAACCTGCTTCCCCGACCGTCGCGGACACCATTCTTGGACAGAAGTCCTAGTACGTAGAGTACTTTCCCTAGGTATGTGCCCGTTCGTGACTATCGTTGCGTGCATACGGACACGCTTGGGTATGTTTACCATACAAGGTTTACTAGGGAAACCTGCTTGCTCGACCATTGCCCTCCCGTCGCGGACACCATTCTTGGACAGAAGTCCTAGTACGTAGAGTACTTTCCCTAGGTATGTGCCCGTTCGTGACTATCGTTGCGTGCATACGGACACGCTTGGGTATGTTTACCATACAAGGTTTACTAGGGAAACCAGGAAGGAATTCTAGGCACACGTTTTGTTCCATCCACAGTAACTTTCGTTCTCTTAAGGTAGCTATTTAACTTGTTTGCCATGATAAGCAACCTGCTTCCCCGACCGTCGCGGACACCATTCTTGGACAGAAGTCCTAGTACGTAGAGTACTTTCCCTAGGTATGTGCCCGTTCGTGACTATCGTTGCGTGCATACGGACACGCTTGGGTATGTTTACCATACAAGGTTTACTAGGGAAACCTGCTTGCTCGACCATTGCCCTCCCGTCGCGGACACCATTCTTGGACAGAAGTCCTAGTACGTAGAGTACTTTCCCTAGGTATGTGCCCGTTCGTGACTATCGTTGCGTGCATACGGACACGCTTGGGTATGTTTACCATACAAGGTTTACTAGGGAAACCTGCTTGCTCGACCATTGCCCTCCCGTCGCGGACACCATTCTTGGACAGAAGTCCTAGTACGTAGAGTACTTTCCCTAGGTATGTGCCCGTTCGTGACTATCGTTGCGTGCATACGGACACGCTTGGGTATGTTTACCATACAAGGTTTACTAGGGAAACCTGCTTGCTCGACCATTGCCCTCCCGTCGCGGACACCATTCTTGGACAGAAGTCCTAGTACGTAGAGTACTTTCCCTAGGTATGTGCCCGTTCGTGACTATCGTTGCGTGCATACGGACACGCTTGGGTATGTTTACCATACAAGGTTTACTAGGGAAACCTGCTTGCTCGACCATTGCCCTCCCGTCGCGGACACCATTCTTGGACAGAAGTCCTAGTACGTAGAGTACTTTCCCTAGGTATGTGCCCGTTCGTGACTATCGTTGCGTGCATACGGACACGCTTGGGTATGTTTACCATACAAGGTTTACTAGGGAAACCAGGAAGGAATTCTAGGCACACGTTTTGTTCCATCCACAGTAACTTTCGTTCTCTTAAGGTAGCTATTTAACTTGTTGCCATGATAAGCAACCTGCTTCCCCGACCGTCGCGGACACCATTCTTGGACAGAAGTCCTAGTACGTAGAGTACTTTCCCTAGGTATGTGCCCGTTCGTGACTATCGTTGCGTGCATACGGACACGCTTGGGTATGTTTACCATACAAGGTTTACTAGGGAAACCTGCTTGCTCGACCATTGCCCTCCCGTCGCGGACACCATTCTTGGACAGAAGTCCTAGTACGTAGAGTACTTTCCCTAGGTATGTGCCCGTTCGTGACTATCGTTGCGTGCATACGGACACGCTTGGGTATGTTTACCATACAAGGTTTACTAGGGAAACCTGCTTGCTCGACCATTGCCCTCCCGTCGCGGACACCATTCTTGGACAGAAGTCCTAGTACGTAGAGTACTTTCCCTAGGTATGTGCCCGTTCGTGACTATCGTTGCGTGCATACGGACACGCTTGGGTATGTTTACCATACAAGGTTTACTAGGGAAACCAGGAAGGAATTCTAGGCACACGTTTTGTTCCATCCACAGTAACTTTCGTTCTCTTAAGGTAGCTATTTAACTTGTTTGCCATGATAAGCAACCTGCTTCCCCGACCGTCGCGGACACCATTCTTGGACAGAAGTCCTAGTACGTAGAGTACTTTCCCTAGGTATGTGCCCGTTCGTGACTATCGTTGCGTGCATACGGACACGCTTGGGTATGTTTACCATACAAGGTTTACTAGGGAAACCTGCTTGCTCGACCATTGCCCTCCCGTCGCGGACACCATTCTTGGACAGAAGTCCTAGTACGTAGAGTACTTTCCCTAGGTATGTGCCCGTTCGTGACTATCGTTGCGTGCATACGGACACGCTTGGGTATGTTTACCATACAAGGTTTACTAGGGAAACCTGCTTGCTCGACCATTGCCCTCCCGTCGCGGACACCATTCTTGGACAGAAGTCCTAGTACGTAGAGTACTTTCCCTAGGTATGTGCCCGTTCGTGACTATCGTTGCGTGCATACGGACACGCTTGGGTATGTTTACCATACAAGGTTTACTAGGGAAACCTGCTTGCTCGACCATTGCCCTCCCGTCGCGGACACCATTCTTGGACAGAAGTCCTAGTACGTAGAGTACTTTCCCTAGGTATGTGCCCGTTCGTGACTATCGTTGCGTGCATACGGACACGCTTGGGTATGTTTACCATACAAGGTTTACTAGGGAAACCAGGAAGGAATTCTAGGCACACGTTTTGTTCCATCCACAGTAACTTTCGTTCTCTTAAGGTAGCTATTTAACTTGTTTGCCATGATAAGCAACCTGCTTCCCCGACCGTCGCGGACACCATTCTTGGACAGAAGTCCTAGTACGTAGAGTACTTTCCCTAGGTATGTGCCCGTTCGTGACTATCGTTGCGTGCATACGGACACGCTTGGGTATGTTTACCATACAAGGTTTACTAGGGAAACCTGCTTGCTCGACCATTGCCCTCCCGTCGCGGACACCATTCTTGGACAGAAGTCCTAGTACGTAGAGTACTTTCCCTAGGTATGTGCCCGTTCGTGACTATCGTTGCGTGCATACGGACACGCTTGGGTATGTTTACCATACAAGGTTTACTAGGGAAACCTGCTTGCTCGACCATTGCCCTCCCGTCGCGGACACCATTCTTGGACAGAAGTCCTAGTACGTAGAGTACTTTCCTAGGTATGTGCCCGTTCGTGACTATCGTTGCGTGCATACGGACACGCTTGGGTATGTTTACCATACAAGGTTTACTAGGGAAACCTGCTTGCTCGACCATTGCCCTCCCGTCGCGGACACCATTCTTGGACAGAAGTCCTAGTACGTAGAGTACTTTCCCTAGGTATGTGCCCGTTCGTGACTATCGTTGCGTGCATACGGACACGCTTGGGTATGTTTACCATACAAGGTTTACTAGGGAAACCTGCTTGCTCGACCATTGCCCTCCCGTCGCGGACACCATTCTTGGACAGAAGTCCTAGTACGTAGAGTACTTTCCCTAGGTATGTGCCCGTTCGTGACTATCGTTGCGTGCATACGGACACGCTTGGGTATGTTTACCATACAAGGTTTACTAGGGAAACCTGCTTGCTCGACCATTGCCCTCCCGTCGCGGACACCATTCTTGGACAGAAGTCCTAGTACGTAGAGTACTTTCCCTAGGTATGTGCCCGTTCGTGACTATCGTTGCGTGCATACGGACACGCTTGGGTATGTTTACCATACAAGGTTTACTAGGGAAACCTGCTTGCTCGACCATTGCCCTCCCGTCGCGGACACCATTCTTGGACAGAAGTCCTAGTACGTAGAGTACTTTCCCTAGGTATGTGCCCGTTCGTGACTATCGTTGCGTGCATACGGACACGCTTGGGTATGTTTACCATACAAGGTTTACTAGGGAAACCTGCTTGCTCGACCATTGCCCTCCCGTCGCGGACACCATTCTTGGACAGAAGTCCTAGTACGTAGAGTACTTTCCCTAGGTATGTGCCCGTTCGTGACTATCGTTGCGTGCATACGGACACGCTTGGGTATGTTTACCATACAAGGTTTACTAGGGAAACCAGGAAGGAATTCTAGGCACACGTTTTGTTCCATCCACAGTAACTTTCGTTCTCTTAAGGTAGCTATTTAACTTGTTTGCCATGATAAGCAACCTGCTTCCCCGACCGTCGCGGACACCATTCTTGGACAGAAGTCCTAGTACGTAGAGTACTTTCCCTAGGTATGTGCCCGTTCGTGACTATCGTTGCGTGCATACGGACACGCTTGGGTATGTTTACCATACAAGGTTTACTAGGGAAACCTGCTTGCTCGACCATTGCCCTCCCGTCGCGGACACCATTCTTGGACAGAAGTCCTAGTACGTAGAGTACTTTCCCTAGGTATGTGCCCGTTCGTGACTATCGTTGCGTGCATACGGACACGCTTGGGTATGTTTACCATACAAGGTTTACTAGGGAAACCTGCTTGCTCGACCATTGCCCTCCCGTCGCGGACACCATTCTTGGACAGAAGTCCTAGTACGTAGAGTACTTTCCCTAGGTATGTGCCCGTTCGTGACTATCGTTGCGTGCATACGGACACGCTTGGGTATGTTTACCATACAAGGTTTACTAGGGAAACCAGGAAGGAATTCTAGGCACACGTTTTGTTCCATCCACAGTAACTTTCGTTCTCTTAAGGTAGCTATTTAACTTGTTTGCCATGATAAGCAACCTGCTTCCCCGACCGTCGCGGACACCATTCTTGGACAGAAGTCCTAGTACGTAGAGTACTTTCCCTAGGTATGTGCCCGTTCGTGACTATCGTTGCGTGCATACGGACACGCTTGGGTATGTTTACCATACAAGGTTTACTAGGGAAACCTGCTTGCTCGACCATTGCCCTCCCGTCGCGGACACCATTCTTGGACAGAAGTCCTAGTACGTAGAGTACTTTCCCTAGGTATGTGCCCGTTCGTGACTATCGTTGCGTGCATACGGACACGCTTGGGTATGTTTACCATACAAGGTTTACTAGGGAAACCTGCTTGCTCGACCATTGCCCTCCCGTCGCGGACACCATTCTTGGACAGAAGTCCTAGTACGTAGAGTACTTTCCCTAGGTATGTGCCCGTTCGTGACTATCGTTGCGTGCATACGGACACGCTTGGGTATGTTTACCATACAAGGTTTACTAGGGAAACCAGGAAGGAATTCTAGGCACACGTTTTGTTCCATCCACAGTAACTTTCGTTCTCTTAAGGTAGCTATTTAACTTGTTTGCCATGATAAGCAACCTGCTTCCCCGACCGTCGCGGACACCATTCTTGGACAGAAGTCCTAGTACGTAGAGTACTTTCCCTAGGTATGTGCCCGTTCGTGACTATCGTTGCGTGCATACGGACACGCTTGGGTATGTTTACCATACAAGGTTTACTAGGGAAACCAGGAAGGAATTCTAGGCACACGTTTTGTTCCATCCACAGTAACTTTCGTTCTCTTAAGGTAGCTATTTAACTTGTTTGCCATGATAAGCAACCTGCTTCCCCGACCGTCGCGGACACCATTCTTGGACAGAAGTCCTAGTACGTAGAGTACTTTCCCTAGGTATGTGCCCGTTCGTGACTATCGTTGCGTGCATACGGACACGCTTGGGTATGTTTACCATACAAGGTTTACTAGGGAAACCTGCTTGCTCGACCATTGCCCTCCCGTCGCGGACACCATTCTTGGACAGAAGTCCTAGTACGTAGCGTTCTTTATTGTACTTGATCAGTTTGTATTGCCTTCGCTTTGTTCCATCGACACTTGCTACTGCTCACTAAGGGGTTTTTGTTTGTGATGTGTACGATAAGCCACCGTCTATCCTATCCGGCACTTTATCAACACTTTTCACCCAAGTCATAGGAACGTAGTGTACTTTCCCTGATCGGTACACAATTTTGGTGCACGGCTATCCTGACCGGCAACTTGTACCAACATGGACATCCATGAACGCGTACGCTCGGGCTGCGCCCTCCGTGTTGTACTTTCCCTGATCGGTACACAATTTTGGTGCACGGCTATCCTGACCGGCAACTTGTACCAACATGGACATCCATGAACGCGTACGCTCGGGCTGCGCCCTCCGTGTTGTACTTTCCCTGATCGGTACACAATTTTGGTGCACGGCTATCCTGACCGGCAACTTGTACCAACATGGACATCCATGAACGCGTACGCTCGGGCTGCGCCCTCCGTGTTGTACTTTCCCTGATCGGTACACAATTTTGGTGCACGGCTATCCTGACCGGCAACTTGTACCAACATGGACATCCATGAACGCGTACGCTCGGGCTGCGCCCTCCGTGTTGTACTTTCCCTGATCGGTACACAATTTTGGTGCATGTGTACCAACATGGACATCCATGAACGCGTACGCTCGGGCTGCGCCCTCCGTGTTGTACTTTCCCTGATCGGTACACAATTTTGGTGCACGGCTATCCTGACCGGCAACTTGTACCAACATGGACATCCATGAACGCGTACGTAGTGTACTTTCCCTGATCGGTACACAATTTTGGTGCATGTGTACCAACATGGACATCCATGAACGCGTACGTAGTGTACTTTCCCTGATCGGTACACAATTTTGGTGCATGTGTACCAACATGGACATCCATGAACGCGTACGCTCGGGCTGCGCCCTCCGTGTTGTACTTTCCCTGATCGGTACACAATTTTGGTGCATGTGTACCAACATGGACATCCATGAACGCGTACGCTCGGGCTGCGCCCTCCGTGTTGTACTTTCCTGATCGGTACCCAATTTTGGTGCATGTGTACCAACATGGACATCCATGAACGCGTACGCTCGGGCTGCGCCCTCCGTGTTGTACTTTCCCTGATCGGTACACAATTTTGGTGCACGGCTATCCTGACCGGCAACTTGTACCAACATGGACATCCATGAACGCGTACGTAGTTTACTTTCCCTGATCGGTACACAATTTTGGTGCATGTGTACCAACATGGACATCCATGAACGCGTACGTAGTGTACTTTCCCTGATCGGTACACAATTTTGGTGCATGTGTACCAACATGGACATCCATGAACGCGTACGCTCGGGCTGCGCCCTCCGTGTTGTACTTTCCCTGATCGGTACACAATTTTGGTGCATGTGTACCAACATGGACATCCATGAACGCGTACGCTCGGGCTGCGCCCTCCGTGTTGTACTTTCCCTGATCGGTACACAATTTTGGTGCATGTGTACCAACATGGACATCCATGAACGCGTACGCTCGGGCTGCGCCCTCCGTGTTGTACTTTCCCTGATCGGTACACAATTTTGGTGCACGGCTATCCTGACCGGCAACTTGTACCAACATGGACATCCATGAACGCGTACGTAGTGTACTTTCCCTGATCGGTACACAATTTTGGTGCATGTGTACCAACATGGACATCCATGAACGCGTACGTAGTGTACGTTGTACTTTCCCTGATCGGTACACAATTTTGGTGCATGTGTACCAACATGGACATCCATGTACCAACATGGACTGCGCGCCTCCGTGTTGTACTTTCCCTGATCGGTACACAATTTTGGTGCATGTGTACCAACATGGACATCCATGAACGCGTACGCTCGGGCTGCGCCCTCCGTGTTGTACTTTCCCTGATCGGTACACAATTTTGGTGCACGGCTATCCTGACCGGCAACTTGTACCAACATGGACATCCATGAACGCGTACGTAGTGTACTTTCCCTGATCGGTACACAATTTTGGTGCATGTGTACCAACATGGACATCCATGAACGCGTACGTAGTGTACTTTCCCTGATCGGTACACAATTTTGGTGCATGTGTACCAACATGGACATCCATGAACGCGTACGCTCGGGCTGCGCCCTCCGTGTTGTACTTTCCCTGATCGGTACACAATTTTGGTGCATGTGTACCAACATGGACATCCATGAACGCGTACGCTCGGGCTGCGCCCTCCGTGTTGTACTTTCCCTGATCGGTACACAATTTTGGTGCATGTGTACCAACATGGACATCCATGAACGCGTACGCTCGGGCTGCGCCCTCCGTGTTGTACTTTCCCTGATCGGTACACAATTTTGGTGCACGGCTATCCTGACCGGCAACTTGTACCAACATGGACATCCATGAACGCGTACGTAGTGTACTTTCCCTGATCGGTACACAATTTTGGTGCATGTGTACCAACATGGACATCCATGAACGCGTACGCTCGGGCTGCGCCCTCCGTGTTGTACTTTCCCTGATCGGTACACAATTTTGGTGCACGGCTATCCTGACCGGCAACTTGTACCAACATGGACATCCATGAACGCGTACGTAGTGTACTTTCCCTGATCGGTACACAATTTTGGTGCACGGCTTAGGAAATGGGCTTAAAATGTTATCACTCAATCCATTTAATCTTGTTATAGTCGATACTTACCGTGCCGACCAAGTAGGACACGATACAAGGCAATGTTGTTTGAGTAATAATATATCCGCCATACATTTCAGTACAAAATTGCTCGGTCAGACCTACGGCGGGCCATAACTCGAATACTAAACGTCGCAGACATGGGTCGTAGAACAATTTTAAGCTCGTCTAATCATTCTCTATCCGATTCTGGATAGTGGTTTTTTGACCACTTTTCATCATTTTGTGACACCCCGAACCTAGGGACAGCTCCCTAGCTTTTTGCAAAAAAGTGCACCGAACGGGCCGGAGAGCTCGAGTAGTCAAAAAAATTTTTTTCGCTAAAAACCCTCAAAACGTGTCAGAAACACACCCTAGATGATGAAAAGTGCAACCAGAAAGTCAACCGACAACATGCCCGGGGGTACCAATTTGCTCTACGCGTCCCTAGGTAGGGTACTTTTTCATACAAACATCAATGTGCACGGTGCACAAAGTGCGCGGAACAAAAATTGCTCGGTCAGACCTACGGCGGGCCATAACTCGAATACTAAACGTCGCAGACATGGGTCGTAGAACAATTTTAAGCTCGTCTAATCATTCTCTATCCGATTCTGGATAGTGGTTTTTTGACCACTTTTCATCATTTTGTGACACCCCGAACCTAGGGACAGCTCCCTAGCTTTTTGCAAAAAAGTGCACCGAACGGGCCGGAGAGCTCGAGTAGTCAAAAAAATTTTTTTCGCTAAAAACCCTCAAAACGTGTCAGAAACACACCCTAGATGATGAAAAGTGCAACCAGAAAGTCAACCGACAACATGCCCGGGGGTACCAATTTGCTCTACGCGTCCCTAGGTAGGGTACTTTTTCATACAAACATCAATGTGCACGGTGCACAAAGTGCGCGGAACAAAAATTGCTCGGTCAGACCTACGGCGGGCCATAACTCGAATACTAAACGTCGCAGACATGGGTCGTAGAACAATTTTAAGCTCGTCTAATCATTCTCTATCCGATTCTGGATAGTGGTTTTTTGACCACTTTTCATCATTTTGTGACACCCCGAACCTAGGGACAGCTCCCTAGCTTTTTGCAAAAAAGTGCACCGAACGGGCCGGAGAGCTCGAGTAGTCAAAAAAATTTTTTTCGCTAAAAACCCTCAAAACGTGTCAGAAACACACCCTAGATGATGAAAAGTGCAACCAGAAAGTCAACCGACAACATGCCCGGGGGTACCAATTTGCTCTACGCGTCCCTAGGTAGGGTACTTTTTCATACAAACATCAATGTGCACGGTGCACAAAGTGCGCGGAACAAAAATTGCTCGGTCAGACCTACGGCGGGCCATAACTCGAATACTAAACGTCGCAGACATGGGTCGTAGAACAATTTTAAGCTCGTCTAATCATTCTCTATCCGATTCTGGATAGTGGTTTTTTGACCACTTTTCATCATTTTGTGACACCCCGAACCTAGGGACAGCTCCCTAGCTTTTTGCAAAAAAGTGCACCGAACGGGCCGGAGAGCTCGAGTAGTCAAAAAAATTTTTTTCGCTAAAAACCCTCAAAACGTGTCAGAAACACACCCTAGATGATGAAAAGTGCAACCAGAAAGTCAACCGACAACATGCCCGGGGGTACCAATTTGCTCTACGCGTCCCTAGGTAGGGTACTTTTTCATACAAACATCAATGTGCACGGTGCACAAAGTGCGCGGAACAAAAATTGCTCGGTCAGACCTACGGCGGGCCATAACTCGAATACTAAACGTCGCAGACATGGGTCGTAGAACAATTTTAAGCTCGTCTAATCATTCTCTATCCGATTCTGGATAGTGGTTTTTTGACCACTTTTCATCATTTTGTGACACCCCGAACCTAGGGACAGCTCCCTAGCTTTTTGCAAAAAAGTGCACCGAACGGGCCGGAGAGCTCGAGTAGTCAAAAAAATTTTTTTCGCTAAAAACCCTCAAAACGTGTCAGAAACACACCCTAGATGATGAAAAGTGCAACCAGAAAGTCAACCGACAACATGCCCGGGGGTACCAATTTGCTCTACGCGTCCCTAGGTAGGGTACTTTTTCATACAAACATCAATGTGCACGGTGCACAAAGTGCGCGGAACAAAAATTGCTCGGTCAGACCTACGGCGGGCCATAACTCGAATACTAAACGTCGCAGACATGGGTCGTAGAACAATTTTAAGCTCGTCTAATCATTCTCTATCCGATTCTGGATAGTGGTTTTTTGACCACTTTTCATCATTTTGTGACACCCCGAACCTAGGGACAGCTCCCTAGCTTTTTGCAAAAAAGTGCACCGAACGGGCCGGAGAGCTCGAGTAGTCAAAAAAATTTTTTTCGCTAAAAACCCTCAAAACGTGTCAGAAACACACCCTAGATGATGAAAAGTGCAACCAGAAAGTCAACCGACAACATGCCCGGGGGTACCAATTTGCTCTACGCGTCCCTAGGTAGGGTACTTTTTCATACAAACATCAATGTGCACGGTGCACAAAGTGCGCGGAACAAAAATTGCTCGGTCAGACCTACGGCGGGCCATAACTCGAATACTAAACGTCGCAGACATGGGTCGTAGAACAATTTTAAGCTCGTCTAATCATTCTCTATCCGATTCTGGATAGTGGTTTTTTGACCACTTTTCATCATTTTGTGACACCCCGAACCTAGGGACAGCTCCCTAGCTTTTTGCAAAAAAGTGCACCGAACGGGCCGGAGAGCTCGAGTAGTCAAAAAAATTTTTTTCGCTAAAAACCCTCAAAACGTGTCAGAAACACACCCTAGATGATGAAAAGTGCAACCAGAAAGTCAACCGACAACATGCCCGGGGGTACCAATTTGCTCTACGCGTCCCTAGGTAGGGTACTTTTTCATACAAACATCAATGTGCACGGTGCACAAAGTGCGCGGAACAAAAATTGCTCGGTCAGACCTACGGCGGGCCATAACTCGAATACTAAACGTCGCAGACATGGGTCGTAGAACAATTTTAAGCTCGTCTAATCATTCTCTATCCGATTCTGGATAGTGGTTTTTTGACCACTTTTCATCATTTTGTGACACCCCGAACCTAGGGACAGCTCCCTAGCTTTTTGCAAAAAAGTGCACCGAACGGGCCGGAGAGCTCGAGTAGTCAAAAAAATTTTTTTCGCTAAAAACCCTCAAAACGTGTCAGAAACACACCCTAGATGATGAAAAGTGCAACCAGAAAGTCAACCGACAACATGCCCGGGGGTACCAATTTGCTCTACGCGTCCCTAGGTAGGGTACTTTTTCATACAAACATCAATGTGCACGGTGCACAAAGTGCGCGGAACAAAAATTGCTCGGTCAGACCTACGGCGGGCCATAACTCGAATACTAAACGTCGCAGACATGGGTCGTAGAACAATTTTAAGCTCGTCTAATCATTCTCTATCCGATTCTGGATAGTGGTTTTTTGACCACTTTTCATCATTTTGTGACACCCCGAACCTAGGGACAGCTCCCTAGCTTTTTGCAAAAAAGTGCACCGAACGGGCCGGAGAGCTCGAGTAGTCAAAAAAATTTTTTTCGCTAAAAACCCTCAAAACGTGTCAGAAACACACCCTAGATGATGAAAAGTGCAACCAGAAAGTCAACCGACAACATGCCCGGGGGTACCAATTTGCTCTACGCGTCCCTAGGTAGGGTACTTTTTCATACAAACATCAATGTGCACGGTGCACAAAGTGCGCGGAACAAAAATTGCTCGGTCAGACCTACGGCGGGCCATAACTCGAATACTAAACGTCGCAGACATGGGTCGTAGAACAATTTTAAGCTCGTCTAATCATTCTCTATCCGATTCTGGATAGTGGTTTTTTGACCACTTTTCATCATTTTGTGACACCCCGAACCTAGGGACAGCTCCCTAGCTTTTTGCAAAAAAGTGCACCGAACGGGCCGGAGAGCTCGAGTAGTCAAAAAAATTTTTTTCGCTAAAAACCCTCAAAACGTGTCAGAAACACACCCTAGATGATGAAAAGTGCAACCAGAAAGTCAACCGACAACATGCCCGGGGGTACCAATTTGCTCTACGCGTCCCTAGGTAGGGTACTTTTTCATACAAACATCAATGTGCACGGTGCACAAAGTGCGCGGAACAAAAATTGCTCGGTCAGACCTACGGCGGGCCATAACTCGAATACTAAACGTCGCAGACATGGGTCGTAGAACAATTTTAAGCTCGTCTAATCATTCTCTATCCGATTCTGGATAGTGGTTTTTTGACCACTTTTCATCATTTTGTGACACCCCGAACCTAGGGACAGCTCCCTAGCTTTTTGCAAAAAAGTGCACCGAACGGGCCGGAGAGCTCGAGTAGTCAAAAAAATTTTTTTCGCTAAAAACCCTCAAAACGTGTCAGAAACACACCCTAGATGATGAAAAGTGCAACCAGAAAGTCAACCGACAACATGCCCGGGGGTACCAATTTGCTCTACGCGTCCCTAGGTAGGGTACTTTTTCATACAAACATCAATGTGCACGGTGCACAAAGTGCGCGGAACAAAAATTGCTCGGTCAGACCTACGGCGGGCCATAACTCGAATACTAAACGTCGCAGACATGGGTCGTAGAACAATTTTAAGCTCGTCTAATCATTCTCTATCCGATTCTGGATAGTGGTTTTTTGACCACTTTTCATCATTTTGTGACACCCCGAACCTAGGGACAGCTCCCTAGCTTTTTGCAAAAAAGTGCACCGAACGGGCCGGAGAGCTCGAGTAGTCAAAAAAATTTTTTTCGCTAAAAACCCTCAAAACGTGTCAGAAACACACCCTAGATGATGAAAAGTGCAACCAGAAAGTCAACCGACAACATGCCCGGGGGTACCAATTTGCTCTACGCGTCCCTAGGTAGGGTACTTTTTCATACAAACATCAATGTGCACGGTGCACAAAGTGCGCGGAACAAAAATTGCTCGGTCAGACCTACGGCGGGCCATAACTCGAATACTAAACGTCGCAGACATGGGTCGTAGAACAATTTTAAGCTCGTCTAATCATTCTCTATCCGATTCTGGATAGTGGTTTTTTGACCACTTTTCATCATTTTGTGACACCCCGAACCTAGGGACAGCTCCCTAGCTTTTTGCAAAAAAGTGCACCGAACGGGCCGGAGAGCTCGAGTAGTCAAAAAAATTTTTTTCGCTAAAAACCCTCAAAACGTGTCAGAAACACACCCTAGATGATGAAAAGTGCAACCAGAAAGTCAACCGACAACATGCCCGGGGGTACCAATTTGCTCTACGCGTCCCTAGGTAGGGTACTTTTTCATACAAACATCAATGTGCACGGTGCACAAAGTGCGCGGAACAAAAATTGCTCGGTCAGACCTACGGCGGGCCATAACTCGAATACTAAACGTCGCAGACATGGGTCGTAGAACAATTTTAAGCTCGTCTAATCATTCTCTATCCGATTCTGGATAGTGGTTTTTTGACCACTTTTCATCATTTTGTGACACCCCGAACCTAGGGACAGCTCCCTAGCTTTTTGCAAAAAAGTGCACCGAACGGGCCGGAGAGCTCGAGTAGTCAAAAAAATTTTTTTCGCTAAAAACCCTCAAAACGTGTCAGAAACACACCCTAGATGATGAAAAGTGCAACCAGAAAGTCAACCGACAACATGCCCGGGGGTACCAATTTGCTCTACGCGTCCCTAGGTAGGGTACTTTTTCATACAAACATCAATGTGCACGGTGCACAAAGTGCGCGGAACAAAAATTGCTCGGTCAGACCTACGGCGGGCCATAACTCGAATACTAAACGTCGCAGACATGGGTCGTAGAACAATTTTAAGCTCGTCTAATCATTCTCTATCCGATTCTGGATAGTGGTTTTTTGACCACTTTTCATCATTTTGTGACACCCCGAACCTAGGGACAGCTCCCTAGCTTTTTGCAAAAAAGTGCACCGAACGGGCCGGAGAGCTCGAGTAGTCAAAAAAATTTTTTTCGCTAAAAACCCTCAAAACGTGTCAGAAACACACCCTAGATGATGAAAAGTGCAACCAGAAAGTCAACCGACAACATGCCCGGGGGTACCAATTTGCTCTACGCGTCCCTAGGTAGGGTACTTTTTCATACAAACATCAATGTGCACGGTGCACAAAGTGCGCGGAACAAAAATTGCTCGGTCAGACCTACGGCGGGCCATAACTCGAATACTAAACGTCGCAGACATGGGTCGTAGAACAATTTTAAGCTCGTCTAATCATTCTCTATCCGATTCTGGATAGTGGTTTTTGACCACTTTTCATCATTTTGTGACACCCCGAACCTAGGGACAGCTCCCTAGCTTTTTGCAAAAAAGTGCACCGAACGGGCCGGAGAGCTCGAGTAGTCAAAAAAATTTTTTTCGCTAAAAACCCTCAAAACGTGTCAGAAACACACCCTAGATGATGAAAAGTGCAACCAGAAAGTCAACCGACAACATGCCCGGGGGTACCAATTTGCTCTACGCGTCCCTAGGTAGGGTACTTTTTCATACAAACATCAATGTGCACGGTGCACAAAGTGCGCGGAACAAAAATTGCTCGGTCAGACCTACGGCGGGCCATAACTCGAATACTAAACGTCGCAGACATGGGTCGTAGAACAATTTTAAGCTCGTCTAATCATTCTCTATCCGATTCTGGATAGTGGTTTTTTGACCACTTTTCATCATTTTGTGACACCCCGAACCTAGGGACAGCTCCCTAGCTTTTTGCAAAAAAGTGCACCGAACGGGCCGGAGAGCTCGAGTAGTCAAAAAAATTTTTTTCGCTAAAAACCCTCAAAACGTGTCAGAAACACACCCTAGATGATGAAAAGTGCAACCAGAAAGTCAACCGACAACATGCCCGGGGGTACCAATTTGCTCTACGCGTCCCTAGGTAGGGTACTTTTTCATACAAACATCAATGTGCACGGTGCACAAAGTGCGCGGAACAAAAATTGCTCGGTCAGACCTACGGCGGGCCATAACTCGAATACTAAACGTCGCAGACATGGGTCGTAGAACAATTTTAAGCTCGTCTAATCATTCTCTATCCGATTCTGGATAGTGGTTTTTTGACCACTTTTCATCATTTTGTGACACCCCGAACCTAGGGACAGCTCCCTAGCTTTTTGCAAAAAAGTGCACCGAACGGGCCGGAGAGCTCGAGTAGTCAAAAAAATTTTTTTCGCTAAAAACCCTCAAAACGTGTCAGAAACACACCCTAGATGATGAAAAGTGCAACCAGAAAGTCAACCGACAACATGCCCGGGGGTACCAATTTGCTCTACGCGTCCCTAGGTAGGGTACTTTTTCATACAAACATCAATGTGCACGGTGCACAAAGTGCGCGGAACAAAAATTGCTCGGTCAGACCTACGGCGGGCCATAACTCGAATACTAAACGTCGCAGACATGGGTCGTAGAACAATTTTAAGCTCGTCTAATCATTCTCTATCCGATTCTGGATAGTGGTTTTTTGACCACTTTTCATCATTTTGTGACACCCCGAACCTAGGGACAGCTCCCTAGCTTTTTGCAAAAAAGTGCACCGAACGGGCCGGAGAGCTCGAGTAGTCAAAAAAATTTTTTTCGCTAAAAACCCTCAAAACGTGTCAGAAACACACCCTAGATGATGAAAAGTGCAACCAGAAAGTCAACCGACAACATGCCGGGGGTACCAATTTGCTCTACGCGTCCCTAGGTAGGGTACTTTTTCATACAAACATCAATGTGCACGGTGCACAAAGTGCGCGGAACAAAAATTGCTCGGTCAGACCTACGGCGGGCCATAACTCGAATACTAAACGTCGCAGACATGGGTCGTAGAACAATTTTAAGCTCGTCTAATCATTCTCTATCCGATTCTGGATAGTGGTTTTTTGACCACTTTTCATCATTTTGTGACACCCCGAACCTAGGGACAGCTCCCTAGCTTTTTGCAAAAAAGTGCACCGAACGGGCCGGAGAGCTCGAGTAGTCAAAAAATTTTTTTCGCTAAAAACCCTCAAAACGTGTCAGAAACACACCCTAGATGATGAAAAGTGCAACCAGAAAGTCAACCGACAACATGCCCGGGGGTACCAATTTGCTCTACGCGTCCCTAGGTAGGGTACTTTTTCATACAAACATCAATGTGCACGGTGCACAAAGTGCGCGGAACAAAAATTGCTCGGTCAGACCTACGGCGGGCCATAACTCGAATACTAAACGTCGCAGACATGGGTCGTAGAACAATTTTAAGCTCGTCTAATCATTCTCTATCCGATTCTGGATAGTGGTTTTTTGACCACTTTTCATCATTTTGTGACACCCCGAACCTAGGGACAGCTCCCTAGCTTTTTGCAAAAAAGTGCACCGAACGGGCCGGAGAGCTCGAGTAGTCAAAAAAATTTTTTTCGCTAAAAACCCTCAAAACGTGTCAGAAACACACCCTAGATGATGAAAAGTGCAACCAGAAAGTCAACCGACAACATGCCCGGGGGTACCAATTTGCTCTACGCGTCCCTAGGTAGGGTACTTTTTCATACAAACATCAATGTGCACGGTGCACAAAGTGCGCGGAACAAAAATTGCTCGGTCAGACCTACGGCGGGCCATAACTCGAATACTAAACGTCGCAGACATGGGTCGTAGAACAATTTTAAGCTCGTCTAATCATTCTCTATCCGATTCTGGATAGTGGTTTTTTGACCACTTTTCATCATTTTGTGACACCCCGAACCTAGGGACAGCTCCCTAGCTTTTTGCAAAAAAGTGCACCGAACGGGCCGGAGAGCTCGAGTAGTCAAAAAATTTTTTTCGCTAAAAACCCTCAAAACGTGTCAGAAACACACCCTAGATGATGAAAAGTGCAACCAGAAAGTCAACCGACAACATGCCGGGGGTACCAATTTGCTCTACGCGTCCCTAGGTAGGGTACTTTTTCATACAAACATCAATGTGCACGGTGCACAAAGTGCGCGGAACAAAAATTGCTCGGTCAGACCTACGGCGGGCCATAACTCGAATACTAAACGTCGCAGACATGGGTCGTAGAACAATTTTAAGCTCGTCTAATCATTCTCTATCCGATTCTGGATAGTGGTTTTTTGACCACTTTTCATCATTTTGTGACACCCCGAACCTAGGGACAGCTCCCTAGCTTTTTGCAAAAAAGTGCACCGAACGGGCCGGAGAGCTCGAGTAGTCAAAAAAATTTTTTTCGCTAAAAACCCTCAAAACGTGTCAGAAACACACCCTAGATGATGAAAAGTGCAACCAGAAAGTCAACCGACAACATGCCCGGGGGTACCAATTTGCTCTACGCGTCCCTAGGTAGGGTACTTTTTCATACAAACATCAATGTGCACGGTGCACAAAGTGCGCGGAACAAAAATTGCTCGGTCAGACCTACGGCGGGCCATAACTCGAATACTAAACGTCGCAGACATGGGTCGTAGAACAATTTTAAGCTCGTCTAATCATTCTCTATCCGATTCTGGATAGTGGTTTTTTGACCACTTTTCATCATTTTGTGACACCCCGAACCTAGGGACAGCTCCCTAGCTTTTTGCAAAAAAGTGCACCGAACGGGCCGGAGAGCTCGAGTAGTCAAAAAAATTTTTTTCGCTAAAAACCCTCAAAACGTGTCAGAAACACACCCTAGATGATGAAAAGTGCAACCAGAAAGTCAACCGACAACATGCCCGGGGGTACCAATTTGCTCTACGCGTCCCTAGGTAGGGTACTTTTTCATACAAACATCAATGTGCACGGTGCACAAAGTGCGCGGAACAAAAATTGCTCGGTCAGACCTACGGCGGGCCATAACTCGAATACTAAACGTCGCAGACATGGGTCGTAGAACAATTTTAAGCTCGTCTAATCATTCTCTATCCGATTCTGGATAGTGGTTTTTTGACCACTTTTCATCATTTTGTGACACCCCGAACCTAGGGACAGCTCCCTAGCTTTTTGCAAAAAAGTGCACCGAACGGGCCGGAGAGCTCGAGTAGTCAAAAAAATTTTTTTCGCTAAAAACCCTCAAAACGTGTCAGAAACACACCCTAGATGATGAAAAGTGCAACCAGAAAGTCAACCGACAACATGCCCGGGGGTACCAATTTGCTCTACGCGTCCCTAGGTAGGGTACTTTTTCATACAAACATCAATGTGCACGGTGCACAAAGTGCGCGGAACAAAAATTGCTCGGTCAGACCTACGGCGGGCCATAACTCGAATACTAAACGTCGCAGACATGGGTCGTAGAACAATTTTAAGCTCGTCTAATCATTCTCTATCCGATTCTGGATAGTGGTTTTTTGACCACTTTTCATCATTTTGTGACACCCCGAACCTAGGGACAGCTCCCTAGCTTTTTGCAAAAAAGTGCACCGAACGGGCCGGAGAGCTCGAGTAGTCAAAAAAATTTTTTTCGCTAAAAACCCTCAAAACGTGTCAGAAACACACCCTAGATGATGAAAAGTGCAACCAGAAAGTCAACCGACAACATGCCCGGGGGTACCAATTTGCTCTACGCGTCCCTAGGTAGGGTACTTTTTCATACAAACATCAATGTGCACGGTGCACAAAGTGCGCGGAACAAAAATTGCTCGGTCAGACCTACGGCGGGCCATAACTCGAATACTAAACGTCGCAGACATGGGTCGTAGAACAATTTTAAGCTCGTCTAATCATTCTCTATCCGATTCTGGATAGTGGTTTTTTGACCACTTTTCATCATTTTGTGACACCCCGAACCTAGGGACAGCTCCCTAGCTTTTTGCAAAAAAGTGCACCGAACGGGCCGGAGAGCTCGAGTAGTCAAAAAAATTTTTTTCGCTAAAAACCCTCAAAACGTGTCAGAAACACACCCTAGATGATGAAAAGTGCAACCAGAAAGTCAACCGACAACATGCCCGGGGGTACCAATTTGCTCTACGCGTCCCTAGGTAGGGTACTTTTTCATACAAACATCAAAGTGCGCTTAGCAAAAGTTCTCCGTCAGACCTACGGCGGGCCATAACTCGAAAACTAAACGTCGCAGACATGGGTCGTAGAACAATTTTAAGTTCGTCTAATGATTCTACATCCGATTCTGGATAGTGGTTTTTTGACCACTTTTCAAAATTTTGTGACACCCCAAACCTAGGGGCAGCTCCCTAGCTTTTGTCAAAAAATGGTCACCGAACGGGCCGGAGAGCTCGAGTAGTCAAAAAATTTTTTTTCGCCAAAATCACTGAAAACGTGTAGAAAACGCATTTTAGATGATGAAAAGTGAAACCAGAACGTCAAACAACAACTTTTTTGGGGGTACCCTTTTTACTCTACGGGCCCCTAGGTAAGGCGCGCCATTAGCGCTTTCCTCTCGAGTTCCCAACTTTTGCCCTCCTGGGAACATGATCATTTGTTCATTGCCTACTATAGGGAGGGTACCTTGCTCCGAGGTCAAAAATGAAAATTTCACCAAATCGTAGTTTTTACCTCTATTTTGTCGTAGGAGCATGGTTTGAGGTGTCGGTGGGTCATTTCGGCCCCCATTTGGGTCATACGTCCCCTCCCCGATTTAGTTCGTCGTATGACCATAGTCCGAACTTATGAAGCAAAAGTGGTGTCTGGTGGTGTCTGCCGATGATCTTAACCTATGATTTCGAGTTGATATGCGTATATTAGAGTAAAATTAGGCCTTGTAGTACACGGCTTATGCCCCGGACTAGGTGTCCCGGGGACAAAATCTCGAAAATTACAGACACCCAGCATCGCTTAAGGTGGTCAGTAGCAAATATATTTTTGGGTCTTCGGACCCATGAAGAGACAGTAGCTGGCTAGTTTGCTGTACTCTTACGCTGAGAACTGGCAGCGTAGAGGGTCTACGGACCCTGAAAGGACCTACCCAACCTTTCAAAAAGCTCCCTGGAGCGGTACATCACGGGTCTACGGACCCTAAGACTTCGTCGTGATGGTTTCAAGCATAAAAGTCGTAACAGTTTAAGAGGTTTTCGTAAGCGTATATTAAATGCATGCTTGAAACTAAGCTTCGTTGTCTTTAAACACTGCAAGACCAATCGAACTTTTTAGGGAAACTCGAAGGATTCACGCTAAGCTCGATGAGCTATTAAGGGTAGTGGTGCATGGTTTGTCGGCGTTCCTTGGATCTAATCCATTGAACAAATGTGTCTGGGGTCATGGTGCAGGTAAAATAGCGTGATGAAACCGGGTTTCCCTTACCAAATGTGGCATAACTTTCCCTGAGAGCGAAGCTCAGACCCACGTAGGGGAGAGCAAAGTGGAACTTAAATGTTCTATGCAGCAAATGTTCGCCATGCGGATAAACAAGTTGGAATAGCTCAATGTAGTGTAATGCAAACACGAATCGCAATTAACGATAAGGGGACCCAGAAGCAATTCTGCGGAACCCTCGGGGGAGGTGTGAGTTGATATAATTAGAGGTGATAGTCCAAGTTGTTCGAGCTCCGGCTCGGCAGCCGATACGAGGTTCCTGTTGAGCTTGTACATCGCGCAGAGGCGCCGTTCGGTTCTAGCAATGATTCCCGCCACCATGTTTCATGCGTGCAGAGGTCCGTTAGAGCTCGAGCAATGTGTCCCGCCGTGATTACGAAAAAGTTTAACAGTTGACTAAGTTGGGGGTGTGTTCAAGTAATCGCGCAGAGATGCCGATCGGTTTCTAGCAATGTTTCCCGTCACAAGGTGGTATTGGCACCTGTGCAGAGTGACCGTTAGCAATGTCTCCCGTATCACGGTGGTGTTCTACCACTAGTGCAGAGTGACCGCTAGCAATGTCTCCCGTCACAAGGTGGTAGCCCAGTAGTGCAGAGAAGCCGCTAGCAAGTCTCCCGTCACAGAGTAAGCAGGTCCGCGAAGTGCAGAGTAGCCGTTAGCAATGTCTCCCGTATCACGGTGGTATCATTCCACTAGTGCAGAGTGACCGCTAGCAATGCTTCCCGACACACGGCGGTAGCTTACGCAGTGCAGAGAGACTCAGGAGCAAAGTCTTCCGACACACGGTGGTAACTCGACGAGGTGCAGAGTAACCGTTAGCAATGTCTCCCGTATCACGGTGGAGTTCTTCCACTAGTGCAGAGTGACCGCTAGCAATGTTTCCCGACACATCGAAGGAGTAGATCCACGAAGTGCAGAAAGATCGCTGAACCAATCAATGCATCCCGTCGTGGAGAGCTTACACGCCCGTAGGACAAAACAGTGGGGTGTATCCAAGTGAAACATTAGTATACATGAGAGTGCAGAGTACCGATTGGACTATAGTGGTCAAAACGCAGCCGGGTAATTCAACTCTGTAGCCGTACAAAGGTATCCGCCTGTTAGAAGGACACCGTACGGTTTACAGTTTTAACAAAAATGCAGCCGCGGTAATTTCAACCCAACCCACTATAGCCATTCAATGTATCCGTCATAATCATGTATACCGATCGGAGTAGCCAAAGACAATGTTCGTCTAGTGTTGTGGGGTGTATGCGCGCAGAGATGCCGTTCGGTTTAAAGCAATGTTTCCCGTCACGAGGTGGTATTGGCACCTGTGCAGAGTGACCGTTAGCAATGTCTCCCGTATCACGGTGGAGTTCTTCCACTAGTGCAGAGTGACCGCTAGCAATGTCTCCCGTCACAAGGTGGTAGCCCAGCAGTGCAGAGAAGCCGCTTTCAGCAATGTTTCCCGTCACGAGGTGGTATTGGCACCTGTGCAGAGTGACCGTTAGCAATGTCTCCCGTATCACGGTGGAGTTCTTCCACTAGTGCAGAGTGACCGCTAGCAATGTCTCCCGTCACAAGGTGGTAGCCCAGCAGTGCAGAGAAGCCGCTGTAGCAAAGTCTCCCGTATCACGGTGGAGTTCTTCCACTAGTGCAGAGAGATCGCTGAACGTGCAATGGTCCCGTCGTGCGCACCCGTTCGACCAGAGTAACAAGTTGGGGTGCAAGTTGCAAGTTCACGCGCAGAGATGCCGTTCGGTTTAAAGCAATGTTTCCCGTCACGAGGTGGTATTGGCACCTGTGCAGAGTGACCGTTAGCAATGTCTCCCGTATCACGGTGGAGTTCTTCCACTAGTGCAGAGTGACCGCTAGCAATGTCTCCCGTCACATGGTGGTAGCCAGCAGTGCAGAGAAGCCGCTTTCAGCAATGTTTCCCGTCACGAGGTGGTATTGGCACCTGTGCAGAGTGACCGTTAGCAATGTCTCCCGTATCACGGTGGAGTTCTTCCACTAGTGCAGAGTGACCGCTAGCAATGTCTCCCGTCACATTGGTGGTAGCCCAGCAGTGCAGAGAAGCCGCTGTAGCAAAGTCTCCCGTATCACGGTGGTATCATTCCACTAGTGCAGAGAGATCGCTGAACCGTTCAATGTGTCCCGTCGTGGTGTGCTTGTAGCGAGCACGTAGGATACACCTTGCTTTGTTGGTTTGGGATAGGAGTGGTCGCGCAACTGCCTCCACGCCGCAGAGTGCCAGTTCGGATTGAAGGTCAACTTTAGCCGTTCAATGCATCAGTCGGTGGGTGTTCAGATGGCATCACAACTTCCCCTAGGTGCTCAAGTTGGTTGGGTTGCTAAACATATACACATGCGCAGAGTATCGTACGAACTAGCAAAGTCTCCCGTCACGGTGGTAAAGTAATGAGTACCATGCAGTGCAGAGAGATCGTTAGTGCGTGCAATGTACCAGTCGAAGTGTTGTGTTCGCGCATGCGCAGA
>NW_024428164.1:0-38090 GCF_017562075.2 Anopheles merus | reverse complement strand
TTTTTTGATTAACACTTTGATTTAGAAAAAATATTCGGCCTAATCACATCATATGTCAGCGGTCACCTGAAAGTATACCTGCGTTTTTCTCATCGACGCATACATGCTTTTTTCTGAAAAGTACGCTGTTTCTATGAGTTTTTGTTGTTTCCCTTAAATGTATACACATATTTCTTTGTTAAGCAGTTATATGTGTACTTTAAGGTTTCGCTGATTAACACAACCTAAAATTCAATTTTAAGGAACCTGGCTCATGGTAATTGTAGATTTTTTCTTAACAAAAGGATATAATATTATATTTGAAATTTGTTGTAAGCTGTTAACCCAGCTGAACAGAAAAATATTTCAAACATAAAGTTTATTACAACGAGTTCTGTTATTTTAGATTTTTTTGACATCACGTATTTTTTTTCTTCTTTGGGTCAACAACCGTTGTCGGTCAAGGCCTGCCTGAACCACTTGTGGGGTTGGCTTTCAGTGATTTATGGGTTATCACCCCATACTAGGATAGCCAGTCTTACGTATGGCGGCACGGTCCATTCGGGGCTTGAACCCATGATGTTAAGTCGAGGGGTATGATGTTAAGACGTACGAGTTGTGGACTGTACCATGAGACACAAGGAAATAGAGTTCCGAAAAAAATATAATTCGGTGAATATGTAATAATAAATAAATTGTTGAAACCAGCATTTTTCATCACATTTCCCAAGAACAATATGTTGCTATTCATCATTAATTTTAACTCATGCAACTCTAAGTAAAATACCGCATCAAAACCGTGGTGTATCTTAACATCGGTTTATGCAGTAGAAGAAGTCATTCGGTATCCCACTCCGGAACTAAACTATTTCGGGTGATATAAACCATTTCGAGTTTGACAGTAGCGAGATTGTTGTTGGAGGCATTCAAGAAAACTAAATCGTATGAAAGGGTCGTATGACATATATGAAAGGTGCTTAATAATGCACATGGTTGGTTAATTTTACTGTACCAAAAAGACAAATGCAGATTGGACAAATGTGATGTTTTTTATTCTTTTTTTTTGTAGAAAATATAACAGACACGTTGATGCTCACTAAAAGTATAGCAAAAAGTGGAAAAAACAAAGGCTATGAAAACCATCCAAGAAAAAAACACAATAAACATCAAGTTTTGCCTAATGGGATTATGATTAGCAACCGAAGCTTGAACGGTCGGATAAAGCGTTTTGTTTTACGGTTTCCGGATGACAAATTTAGAGTTTTTAGTTTGGGATTCTACCGAAATCCGGCGCGATCCTCCTTCATGGAAAGAATGACGCGGAAACAACCGAATTCAACCGGATCGTTAATTCAGATGGTTTATTAAGTAGGAGTATTCGTTTAAAGTCATGAATAGGTTGCACTCTATTATGCCTAGTTATGACTATATAATAAAACGAAATGAAGTTCAAATGAAATAACTGTTTGTAAATTCAATTTAAATGTTTATGATTAGTGACAGGTCGGTCCCATTGTACAGTCATCAAGTCACACGACATGCCCAAAATGGTTTCAAGCTCTGTATGGATACAAGTGGTAAGAATTTCGTAAAAATAAAGAAACGGATTTTTTTTTTAAATAATTTACAAGAGATCAAGGATTTCAGTTCGCATATTTTGTTGATTTGGTTTGGTGAATATTCGATAAGCTGCAGTTCCTTAGTGACATCGTCTTTACTAATCGTCCGGATGTCTTTATTTTGCACCAATAACTGAACATGTTTCAAACACAAGGGAACGTACCAGTCATGCCTTTACTACCCAGCATTATTTTAAACTTCATCTTTTTTGCTGCAATTAGCGTTGTCCATCAAGGCCTGCCTGCACCAATAATAGGCTTGGCTATTAGTGACTTATTGATTGCACATAACAGGACAATCAGTAGGGTTTTGCATCCGTTTTGCAGTGCTAGTGCAACTTTTAATGCTACACAATAAATACATTAAAATTAGCTAAATTTATCAAACAAAGTCCAACTTCGTCATACAGACATTAAAAATTGGATTATGATACATAACAGATGCTACACAATATCTTTTTCCGCTTACCGCGATTTCCATTGACGAAATGTGACAAAAAGAACGGAACACACGAACGATAGCACTTTGCTAACTACATTGATGTGGTAAAGAACTGAACGATTTTGTAAAAAGAATCGGAACGAAACGGCAAAAAAATGAACGGAACTTTTTTCTAGGTTCAAAACGCAACTGCCAACATTACCTCGGATAACCTCGGTATACCTCGGTACCTACCTCGGTAGGTCGGATATGCACTGTTCCTCTGAAAAATAGAAAGTTACGTACATTTCACCTAAAGTTTATTTTAACATTGACTAACTAAACTAAAAGTTCAACAGCAAAATTTTTTTCCTTGGTCACTTCAATTAGAAAAGCAAAAGTGCAAGACGGCATTGATTTTTTTGTCTTTCAGCTCTGTTCTGAAACTCAAAGTTGAACGATCACATCCTCGCCTTTTCCCTTCGAGTGGTATGCTGCCTTCAATATTAATTCGCTTCATTCATTTACGTTTGACTAATCGTTATCGAGCAGCAGAAATCTTATTGTGACAAATTGCGAGACAGTGCATCTCATGAAGGACAAAAAGTTAGGATGTAAGGGATGGCATGTACGGAAGGGATCTCGGATGCTGAAGGCCTCAATTGCTGTACATTTTGCTGTACCAAATATAAAAGAGGGCGTGTGAATCGACTCTGAATCATTGCAATTTTGAGAACCGTAGCATTCTCTATGGCACCTTCTTCATCCCCAATTGAGATGCAACGAGATGGGGAAATCAGAAAACAAATTGACAAAGACCAAATGTGGAATCTCTTACCCGTCAGTTTTCTCGACCGACACCTCTTCCCATTCTGATTGTGAAAATTCGAGTCGGAAACGGCTCTACTTCACTTTATTTGGATGTGCCTGCATGTGCTTCCACTGTTTTTTGCTCTCTTAATGGAGGCGGTAGACCAAATACCAATAGACCGACGATTTCATCAACTCTATGTACGACGCAAAAGCGTTCCATTCTCACTTCATACCTCACGGGGCACAAAAGTGGTGGTCATAATCCACATACTCTGCATATTCCATCAGATTTGTATTTTCGGCATCCTGGTGTGATTTCGACGTACATTTTTTTTCGTCAATCTATAAGCTTGTACTAGCCGGGAGTCTGGTTTCTTCTCTGCTAGTGCTGGAATGTGCCTCATTTAGCACGAGTTTCAAAAACCGCAAATAGTGCCGAGAGTGCTTATAGTGCAATATAAGTACTTTCTAGTTGCTTCGGTGTGGGCGGAAACACATACGTAAAGTATAAGAGAAGTGTAAAAGTATTTTTATTCTGTTTTACTTGTTATGCTTAAAAATGAAATACAATTTAAAATTGCCGTCTTTTTTATAAAAAAATATGTTAAAAAATTATAGTCATGAGTTATAAAAATATGGCACTGTTAAAAATCGCACTGTATAGAAAATAGTGTTTGTTCTAAATATATTATGTACTATTTTTTCATAAATGTAAAAAATTCTATTTTTTTTAACATTTCAAGAAAAATATATATATTTAAACTTGTTTTAAAACCGATTAAAGGTTTAGTCCTAACCTGTGGTAATTTAATATTTTATAGTGTTAGATGGTTGGATAAATTTGTAAATAGACGCGATGAGATTGCTGGCACAACGAAAAAATAAAGAAAGATTAATTAAACAGAGCCAAAACTGTGAACATTGGTAATAAGACGAAAAGTCAATATTATTACCGAAAGCCGTAGGTTGGCAATTGGAATAAGTTTCAAAAAATGATCGATTTGGTGGAAAGTAGCGAGGAGTACGATTAAAAAGGGTGTACTTCTCAAAAATAACTTAAAAATCAAGATAATTCTATGATTGTGTGTGACTTTTTCAGAAATATTTATTCTCTGGTATTTTTTCCCGCACCTGCCAAATGTGCCGTCATTTTTCATTGAAAACATCATCGCTTTACCCGTAGCTGTTACCAAGACTGAAAGCTTTCCACGCGGCTAGGAGTATGATGCTTTTTGTGTTTCAGATTGCTTTTAAAAATAAAAAAAGCGACAAAGCTACATGCAGCAAGCAAAAACCAAGCTCGTTTATTGTCCCTTTTGCAAAGCATTTGTGGAGCTGGGGGCTTTGATGCGGTAACAGTGAGCAATTTGTGCTATAGAACCACGGCCCATCAGCCACAAACGATTCTGGACAGGACGCGAGCTTGTTTTGAGCGAGCACAATTAATCAAGCGACAAAAACTTCCACGCTCGGATGTATCACTACCACGCTTCCATTCGATTGGATTCAATTATGAATTCAATATGTTTTTCGGTATGGAAGTGTACTGTAGCCACACCTATGGGCTGCGTAGGCATGCATGCGTAGGATTGTCCGAAAGATTGCAGCATCGTTTGGTGGGAAAGCACAAATGGAAAAAGCAATTATAGTTCTTGTAGTTCGTTGCTGAAACGCTGATAAATTGGTCCATTTGTTCTAGCTGCAAAGAACAACAAAAAATAAAATGTAGGAACATTGATCACAAGTGCAAGATACTTGTGCAAGAAGAGTTTGCTTAAACTTATTGCAAAGTGGAGGTAGAGCCTGGCTGATGAGGATAATGTTCAGCTGAACATTTGGAATCAGCCGGGTAATAACCATAATTGAATTACCATTACCAGACGCGAGACCGTGACGACATTACCTCATCAGCAAAAAGTGGAATAAGAGGAAGTGTAACACCTTGGGAAAGTCTGTGAGTATGCACTGCTAGCCATTGATTTTCGATTACCGTTTTGACAAAAACGGATATATGTCTTTGTACATTATATGAAATATTTGAATTATGCAAACTGTATCGTTTGATGCTCATGTGAACGACCAATGTTTGTTGTTTCATATTTCAGTTTGTGTGAACTAACATGATAACAAAATTATGAAATGAAAACTTTTAAAATTTCTATTTATATTTTATGCCGGAACTATCTTCTATCTGATTATATAAAATTTCATATTGTTACTTATTATAATTATTTATTTACAATTATTATTAATATTGAACCCAGGCAACTTCGTTCACGAGATCTGATTTAAATATGATACTAATATTTATCTGTTATTGGAGCTAGTTTATCTGCGTGTGGGTTTATTCTGCTCGTAATATTATTCATGACAAAATTTGCGTCGTAATGTGCGTTTTGTCTGGATTCGTACAGTATGATAGGTTCCAGATTATTAGGTAAGGGACAGAAAAGCGAAATAACCAGCGATGGTACACCAATTGTTCTAGCCCTGCAAAGACAACCCTTACTAGAGCCCCCTCTTCCCATGCGTATAAGCCTGAGAGCAAGAGACATGAGTTTTATGTTCAATAGATAAATTCAGTTAAGTTCTTATAGCAGGTGGTATGATTTTTTTGAATGCCTCTATTTCACCATTTCACTTCCCACGCGCTCGGTCCAGGTGACCATTGGCGTGGGTTTACGATACTAGCCAGATGTTTTATATGGAGTTTGATACTTGGTTGCTGCAATCATGTAAACACATCATACAAAACCATACAAAAAACTAGCCTCAGATTTTCAGTCTAGATTATTGCAGCTTGTTGGATTCATACAGAAACCAGCCTAATAATGGAAAATGGATCTGCATGCGTATTGTTTATCAGAAACACTTTCTTTCATTTCTTAGATTAAAAAGTAAAAATTTATAAATTATCGATTTTTTGTTTTTTTTTACAGAGACTTTGAGCCGATGGGCCTCATTCGCCTCTTTACTAAATAATCAATACGAAACTAATTAAACTATTTCCACGGCTGAATTGGTTTATCAAGTCTTTAAGTTAAAAAAAAAAAACAAAACAAGTTTAGAAATGTATAAGCTATTTAAATACTTAAATATCACAAACTATTTAAATAACTACCAAATTTATAATTATCCATTGCATGCTGGTAGGTCGCTCAGTTGGAACCAATATTTGCTCTAATTTGGTTTCTTCAAGGAATCAGCATATTTGAAAACCTATCGAAGGCACTCCTCAAACCATCCAAAACAATCAACTCTATCTGCAATGCAATAAATCTTGCTGCTGCCGTGGTACCTGATTGCACGGAATGGAATAACATCAATAGTAGTATCAACAGTATAGCGGCATTAACAATCGTGCGCTTGGTATGCCATGTTATGTTTGAGGTTGAACTAGAAAGAAATGGAAGAAGATTTCTATGGATGAAATGCTAAAATACTCCAGAAGCACTACTGTTGACGGGGTAGTGCTAAGAGAAGGAAGAGGAAGTCAAATAAATTTCGAGTCAACGTCATCAAGTTGGTCGCGTGCGGATCATTGAGCCCATCCAGGTGAGCCCATTCCGTTGAATTTTGCCAAGGGAAAACCAATCAGATACGTTGGACAAAACGATCCAACATTTTCCCAAAACCGGTAGTTGTGTTGGATGGCGCACAACTAACGAAGGCGATGGGCTTGATGAAAGCCTCGGTTTGCAGTACAGTAAGGAGCTGCAGTTTTCCCAGGCGCTCGTTGTTTGAAGCGGTTGTGAAGATCTGTTTAAATCGATTGAACAAAACATATTGGGAAACGAATAACAAAAATAAATGCAAATATCATATACTACTCCCAAATAGCAACTTCAGCAACGAGAAAATGCAAATGAATGTCAGGCTGTCTGAGCACCAATACCCAGATACACTTGCAGCAGGCCTATTTGAAGAAGGATGAGTATTTTCTGAAGAAGCTTCTTCTTCCTGGTCGTTGGTGTACAGGGCAAGAGGTTTACCGGATCGTTAGCACAGTGTCGTCCAACGGGATTTAATTTCATTTTTCGTGTCCTTATTTGCTGCATTCCAATGATCCTGTACCACTACCACGTGTCTCTTGAAAGGGGAGACATGTTTAGCAAACAGTTGGGCAGAAAATAAATTGCATTTGCTATTTAAAATTATATGCAAGATGAGTTCCAAACAGCAACAGCAGCACGATCTACCATCACTTCCACAAGCATCCGCAATGAAGACATTGAGGGCAAACGCAGTCCAATCTCAGACGTCTCGGGTCTGTATCGTGTTGCATGAAGGAAGAAATCAAATTGCAAGTCATCCTCTGTGTGCCGAATTGTCATTCGTGTTGTCGGAACATCTTCAAACGTGACTAGTTGGGTGCCTCAAGCTACCACAAAACCTTTTCGTTTGCATCTAGAAAATCAACCCACTCTTCGAGAAGGCCAGAGATTGGATTTGAATTCCTGAGGGTTTCCAAATCGTGACACCGGCATTCTTCACTGAGCAAATGAGGTTGAGTTTGAGTTAAAATTCTTCAAAGCATTCCCCAAGACGTTCCTAGAAGCTGGGACCATTTATCCCACCCTATAAACACAAGCTGAGTTGACCATGCTGCACAATGGGATATGAAAGGTGAATACGAGCAAATTTTGCTTCTTCGTTCCTTGGAATGTCGACATAAATTAGGGGAAAGCAGAGCAAGAAAGTGTAACATTTTTTCCTTGTAAGGCAACCACATTCTTATTGTCATTTACGCCTTTTGTTCCAAAACCTGGTTGGTACATATTGACGAATGCTGCGAACACGACATTCCCAAAGCCACTACCGACTTCTACCACATTCATTATATTGTACCCCATGCTGGTCTCCAGGACTTACAGGTTTCCAAGATCGAGCATCCGTTGCAGTGACGCGTTGCAGTCAGTTGAGCGCAGCAGTGATGAAGATGGTGCATTTAATGCTTCTCTTTCTAAGGGAAAGAGAAAAAAAGCAGCAGGAATGTTCCGTCTAATCAAATAAATTCCTAAGTTGGATTGGTGTGCGCCTCTTTTCGCTCGTCCATTGCTAGACTAGCTACCAGTTTCGGTAAAAGAATCATGTTTTGGATTTTGGATTCAGCAATAAAACAACATTATTGTCTTTATGAGGACAGGTTGATGGCGTGTTTGGGGTGACTTGGTTTAGAGCGGCTTTGGAGAGAGCTTGAAATCTGTGATTAAACAAATGCTGCATATTTTGTTCTGTTCCTACATGTCTCCGTTGGATGATTCTTTCAGTATGTTTGTGTGGTACCATGACGATTGACGGTCGTTGATTGCAAGGTTTAGGTGAATAAAGTCTGCTGGTTGAAAGAGCTGTGGTAGATCACGGGAAACATTGTCCTCTGGGAAGGACAAAGTTCTAGCCGTTGCTAGCCAATAGCCTTTGCATAAATTTAATTGAGTTATCATCCCACATGACTGCCAGAATGTCCGCTTTTATGTTGCTCGAATTTCTAATTTACTTTCGATACGGAACCATATTCATGCTTTGAGTTATATATATTAAAGCTGGTTGCATTTTGATGATTTTGATTATGTGTATAGGCGCACATACATAATCGTGCGTTTCGGTGGTAAACTCATCCCCTTGTACAATTAAAAACCACCTAAAAGACCTTCGTAAGTTAAAACCTCATATGGACCGTTGCCCGTATCAAGAGCACGACTATCCAGTTGTGTGCTACTTAATATATCTTGAAAGCCATATTAGTTTGTTTGGCTCATAAACAAATGGTTACTATTAGTAAATCCATGAGTGGATATGACAATTTTCAGTGACGTATTGGTTACGAAATTAATTATTTCATTCATACCTAAATGTCTAAAACAAAATTCTACAATATAAAACTTTCATTGTTTTATTTTCATTGTTTATACTGGACAAACTCGAACTAGAAGATCCAACTTGTTTCATAGCATGCGTATCACAAGATACTGTACAATATTAAGAATTGATTAAAATAAATTAAAAAAGCAACTGCTCAATGATTGAATTTTATTTGTTTAATAGCTCTCAAATCAGGAATATTCGTTAGACAAAACCACATATACCATATTTTTCCCCATCAGCAAAATTTTTTTTTAAAGCGTTTGAACAGGTCGCGCCTTCAGTTCCATTAACGAATTTTTCTTAATCACCTCAATTCACGGTGGCTCTGAACACAAGCAACTGAGGACTAATTACGGTGAATAATAATAATAATCTATTTGTAGCACTTTTAATGATTCTGTTGAAAATACAAAACATTAAGCAAATACTTTGTTCTGTATATTTCTCAAATGCCATGCTAATTAACAAATAAAGTTATAAGCTTGTGTGACAATGGATGACAGTTGGAAAAATATAAAACTGAAAGAAAAATAAAATTGGTATGAGACTCTTTTTTGAATGAAACTTTCCCGTTACTTGTGTAACAGGATGTAATCATACATATTCTTACTGTAACTTTTGGTTTTGTGTAAATTACAAACAACTTTAACCATAGGATTATGGGTTCTATGAGATTATCTTATCTACCAATTTGCAACGATGAGTCTCTTCATTTATCGCGAGAAACATGACCTACTGCCTACCTGAAAACAGCTTCAGCAAACCACGTACACGTAGAACAAGGCGATACGCTTGAGTGCTGCTGTATCTCGAATTGGCCATTTGAAGTTTAATTGAATTTGATTTTAATTAAAACCATGAAATTTACACTGGTACTCTGGTATAAGGAGTGCGACAACCGAAAAGTAAACCAAACCCGTTACCTATCTTCCTCGTAAGAAAGAAGAGTATGGATCACGTTGGTTATGTCAAAGGTGCAGATACTTTCCGGTTCGAAGCATTTTTCTTTGAAAGAGTCAGTAAAGAATCAGCACAAGCAAAACGACGGAAACTTGAGACGCACACGTAGTGGGTCAGCTTGCATTTTCTTTGACTATTGTTTGGGATGCAATCAGATAAAATCAGTGTCAAAAGGCGGAAATTACAGTGTTTCTTCACAGACATGAACTGCATCTTTTTTTCTTGCTGGAGTTTTGCCTTTCCTTAAATTGGATTGCATGTATTTGGATTGAGATTGATTAAAATAAGCGTTTCTGTTCTGGGCAAAGTAAACTTTATTTTCGTTTCCCGGTTTGCAGATAAAAAAAGTTTTTTTTTAACTATAGCTACTACGAAAATAAGAACAAATTTTATAAGACTTTTTTTGCTGTTCCTTCAAAGACAGACTGTACTCGTTAACCATAGGAGAGATATGTTTTTAGTATATTGTTGCTTTATTTTCTTTTAAGCCATCAGTCACAGGCATTACAGGGTTTCTCTAGCCAGCTTAACACTGTAAGCTTCATTTCCAATCCCTATTCAACATTGTCCGATGTACGTCGAACATATACCGAGCAACCAATGACAGATCATTAGAGTTTGCATTGTTACTGTTGAAAAGTATTTTACGGGATTGAATTGTACGCTTATGATGCTGAGCTGGCTAGAGAAATTCTGTAAGGGTACTTCGCACAGTACCAACGCTAACGGCAATGCAACCGTTTAGAAAAGTAGCCTATCTCAAGGGCCTTTTATAAATTTAAATCATCACATTTAAATATGTTAGCTATTGTTTTGCATACTAACACGAGAAATGGATCAGTGATGGAATTCTTGAAATAATGTTTACAATGAGTAGTAAACATTTCGATACATGTAGAAGAAACACGCAAAATGAAGCAGACTTCTAAGAGTTTAAGGGCCCTTTAGTCGGAAGCAATGCAATATATTTCGTGAATAGTGCTTATAAGATGTGAAATTAATATTTGAAATTTTGCTACGTAGCAAGCCAATTTTGCAAAATACGCTTCCAAATGCTGCCATCAGTAATAAATAGGTATGGTTTTCTGATGGAAAAGGCTTATCTTACCAAAATTATCTAATAAAACATATTTCTTCATATCATTCACAAACATATAACTGTGTTTTATGCGTTCTAGCAAATGAAATTGTTCGTCTTTCTTTTAAGAAAGTTTTGTGATTTTTTTTATTTTAGTTGATTTGTTATATATAAACGCTTTTTATTATGGCAACAACAACAAAAATCTTGCTCTTTGTCTATTATACAAATTGCATAGAAAATTGCAATTAAATTAAATAAAGTGTATCATCTGAAAATCAAGTACTTCGTTCTATTGAGAATATTAATAATAATAAGAATACCTCCATCACACTGATATGAAAAAGTGTATCAAGCTAAATTTTTATATAGTATTTTCTACTGTCACTACATACATTCCTATAAGCACAAAATACGGCTGAACGCACTCTATTATAACTCATGCAAAATTAACATTTTATTATAACCTGCTTGGCGTATGTATTTTTACTACCTATACTGTACGTGTGTCACGCTATATAATGCTCGTAAATTGAGCAAACGTTGATGCATTGGCTGCACTTTCATGGTGCAATCATTACGCAAAGATTTATTCAAATGGCGACACCATAAAACCAAGCTTTATCATCCCACGTACCTTTAAAGCATTTCGCAAGATGACAATACCTTTGGCAATATTTTGCAGCAACGCCTTCAGAAACAACATTGGTCGGTTGACATATATGTAGCTATGTACTTTCATTCCCGGTGCTCATACACGACCTGCACACACACCAAACCACCCAGCAACATCATAGACTGCTGACAGTGGGAGTGTTTGTGTTCTCTCACTCAGCTCTCTTCATGTTTTCTCAGCTCCTACAAATAATGAAATTGTCATGCTGTTAGTAGTGCTTCGACCATTTTACAATAAATATGGATATACGAACAGCGAACGTGAATGGCAACATGAAGGCCTTTCTCAAAGATCAAAGCAGCTTCATCGTACTAAAATGTAGAAAAAGGAATGCAAAGAGAAGAGGAGAAATAAACCTGTAAGTTTCTTTTGTTTTTTTTTTCTTCTACTTCTCTATGTTTAGCTTTCCATTTCTCACCAAAGAGTCTGAATTGTTCTTGTTGCTTGTATTAAAATCCTTGACAACAACACAACGTATTCACAACATTTCATGTTGCTTTAACATAGACACTTTTTTCTCGCACCCGAAAGACTCATACCCATGGAACGGTTTAATAACAATGAATGGAAGAATTTTATTATGCAAATATCCGAGACAGCTCCGGAACACGCTTTGTGGATAGTGCAAGAGGGGTAAAAAAGTAAAAGGGGCAAAAGGGGTAGATGGCAGAGTGTATGAGTGGAACTGACATCCATTGCTGAGAGAAGTGGGATGGAAAGCATAAAAGAGAAGACATTAAGAAGAATCATCGGTATCATCATCATGAAAAGATTGCACAAGAAGGTAGTAGGAAATAGAGGTCAATGAGACAGAGCCTTCGAGCAGAAATGTAGCTTTAGTATGTGAGAAACTGTAGAGGAAGCGAAAAAGTTATCGCAGTATGGGAACCGAGAACAAATGGTAAAAAGGACTAGAAAGTAAGCGAACTGTGTGATTGAACATGTATTGCAGGTGAAGGAATAGTGACACCACTATACCAAATGGGTTCAAATGACATAAGTTATACGATCGTGTTCACAACAACAGCATTCCCTAAGGAAAGTATTACAGCACGCTTCAAGCTACTGCTGGTTGCGGATGAGTGTATATTACATCTCTGAACCACATATTTTATGTATGACACTCGATGGTTATTACGCCCTAGTCCTACGGGGTAGTGTCCTGAAGCCACTGATGTTCTTTTGTTGCATTTCAAGTTCACTTCGTTGCGTAATTTGGCAGTGGCCCATATTGACGATAGCTTGCCATATATGCGATGTAACATATTACCGAGGACCCTGTTGAGTGATACTGTTGAGATGATGTGATGTCTTCGGGAATGTCGCTTAGAACGATGTTTAATTGAATAAACACATTAACTCCAGCTGATTTTTTTACTTTGTTGAAAACGATGAAGGGCATTTTATCACAAAACCTGGCATAAGGAAATGTTGCAAATAAAAAAATAATATGAAGATTTTTCGGAGCTACTATCTATTATTGTCTTCTGCCCGCAGTTATTCCTAATCTGAATTCATTAGACCTTCCGAAAGCCGATAACGGTCCGACTTTACACTATTTTATTATTAACAAGTACAGTATGTCTCATACCGACATTGACTTTCCAAAACAGTATTGATGCCTTAGACAGGCTTAGACCAACAATGGTGTTTGCACCAAATCATACCATAGAAATCAGATCAGAACATACAGATAAAATTTGTGAAACTTAACTCAGTACCAACGTGTCACATGTCTGGTCCCACCCTTTTCCTTTCTTTGGTATGAAAAGGATGAAATTATGTTTAGATATTTTGTATTTATTATTTTCAATCAATTAATTACAAGTGGCTGATATGATACACAAGAGCTTGACCAAGAAAAAAGAAGCTTGTATGTTTGTGTTGTATGTAATTTGTTTTATTGAAAACTCTGAAAATTTCAATTATGAGACACGTTAGTTTTGTTTGTTTATTTTTTGGTACACATGGAACAATTTATAATGCTTACATCTATGTAACATCAATCAAGATGATGCTATTGCATTTCTTGTATGAACACTGACTAGTACTTGAAAAAAAGTTTTTCATCTTATTACGAAGGCAACAAGTCTAAAACATCTTTTCTTTTATTTTGTTTTAATCATGCCCACTCTTTCCGTTTTCAATATAATTAATTTTACTATGCAGGTAATGTACGTAGACGGAAAAAGATATGTGAACAAAATTTTTGTAGAGGAGTCCGTAAAGTTTTGGTACCTAAAAGGGCACTGCAAGTTTCAATGAAAGCTTCACAAATAGTTCACTTATTTCCACATCTAAAATTTGAGCACGGTCTACCAACTGTAAACCATTCTGAAGTGTAGAATTCAATCGTAGAAGCGTAGTGCAAGTTAGACCCAAGAGAATCCCGATTCCGTGGTCTTATCATTGGCTTCCGTTGGATCTGGATTGAATTAAATTAAAACTTTTTCTTTTACGGGGCGTCTCAAGTACCGTTAGCATCTGGAGCAAGGGCGAGAAGCAGGTGACACATACACACCTCAAAATGCCGTGACAACGATGACGAGAAATGTCAAGTAAATGATATTATAGTTTCATTCCAGCACAGGCAATGTTCTTTCTTCGCTTAGTACAGCTTTCGCGTAACGCAACGACCGAGTTTTGAAACGTATGTTTCCATAGTTCGTAAGTTCATTTTTCGCCTGAATCCTGGTTGCTACGTAATATGACATGCACTTTTACTTCGTATTTTTCCTGGTTTGTTAACGAAATACCGGTCCCGTGGTAAGTCGTCAACTCGCACGACTTCACAACATGTTCGCCATGGGTTTAATCCCCAATCAACAGTGCACCCCACACGGTGGGTTGACTATCCTGCTATAGGTAATGATCAAGTCACTGATAACCAAACCTCATTATGTATATGCCGCATGGCATTTGTGCATTTGTGAAAATAATTCTTTTAATTCTTAGACGAAAAGTATAGATTATTAAGTGCTAGCTGATTTGAGTAGATATATTATTAAGTTTTGCCAGAATTCCAATAATTATGTTGGTTTTCCAAAACCACCTAGTTTAGGAAATGGATTACGTACTGTTCTCCAACTTGGTTTCCTTTTTCAAAATTATGTCCTTCTATCTTCACTATGGTTTATGAAATGTGTCCTGCTATGTACCGGCGCAGTTAGTCGTTGCTCGATATTTGAAGACTGTCTTTTATCTACCATGTGTTCAATACTTAACTTAACAACATGCCCGTCATGGGTTCAATCCCCAAATAGACCGCGCCGCCATACGTAGGACTGACTATCCTGCTATGGGGGGAATCAATTAGTCACTGAAAGCCAAAGCCCACAAGTGGGTACAGGCAGGCCTTGACCGACATCGGTTGTTGTTGAGCCAAAGAAGAAGAAGAAGAAGTGTTCAATACATGCAATTGTGTGTTTACATAACTCAACTACGGTGTCTTATTGAAACCTGTTCATGTTTTCTACTTTTGGTAAGATAAATTTCTTATTTTGTTTTTACTTCTTTGCCCTTTTCTCTTCAATCGAAAGGGTTTCACCAATATCCTGCCTATATTTGGCGAGAGTATGCAAAATGTGGTTCTCTCGAATTGAAAGACCGTATGCATGAATGTGTTTGGTCGATTGCGTTACCTTTTTCCCTTCCTGTGACTCAATTATACGTGACACGTGAGCTGAAACCCAATGAAGCGATACGCTTTCGTATGGACAACACCCTTTATTCCTCGAGATCAATGTGACACTGATAATCAAGCTAGGGAAAGGGAAATTAAGTGTTAACTGGCGATAAAAAATATGCTTCTGGAAAGCTAAAATAAGGGGAATCCTCGCCTTTTTGCGCAGGTAGTAAAAGCCTTATGAAACCCACACTTTTCATGCGACACCATCGATTGCTCACGCAGGAAGTGATGCGACAGTTGTTCAACACACTCTTGAAATCAAATTGAAAATGGGTATATTTTTCTTTTGAACAATAAATTTTCTCTCCGGAAGAGGATTAAACTAGGAGTGAGTGCATCCAGTCCGATGAGATTCGCTCAAAAAGGGACATAAGCTCTAAATCAGACTCGGTTTCCGTTAGCTAAAATACTCCTTAAACATTCCTTAACACATTGAAACGTTGATAAATTGAATCTAGACATGATATGATAAAAAGGGTGTTGTAACGCATTAATAGTAATTAATAGTAATTTTGAATTGTATTTGCAGCTTTCAGATCTGTGGGCCGGAAGGAACGTCAAAAGAGTACAATTACAAGCTGAAAAGAAAATTATTTGAAGTTTTTTGTTGTTGTTTGTTCTTCAAAATCTTGCACTGAGTCGTGAGTTCGCGAGTTTTTTTTACGTACCAGGAACATTCAATGTCTAAAGAAGATAACAAATGAATAAGAAGGATCTTTAGCAAACATGCGAGTGATGGTATGCTCATAGTATTGTATTTTATCAAAACAGTGTAAGAGCAGCCTTTGTATTTTCGTTCAATTTTTTAGATTTTTTGTGATTATAATGAGATGACAAAGATGTTCCCCAAAACTTCGTACGTAAACATATGATTTTCGTACGATTTACGAGTAATTATAAATATATGTTTTTTTAAACTCAGTTTTGAGCATGTATATGAATATTTACTGTAGTTTGTTGAATATTTATTAAACTTGTCTTTGAAATCCACTTTCATTATCCTGGAGTTCGGCAGCTCAAATAAGCTATTACTATGATCAAAGGTGACAGAACGAAACAATCAAATTGAGGTCGCTTTATGCTACCCAGTACCTTGTGCTTAATTCAACCGTACACTCATTTCCTATTTTGCTAAGGTCCACCCACTCAACCGTCTACTCACTGTATATCTCTTCGTTCACGGCCCGAGTTCAAGCATCAACATGCAAAAAGCTCCGAAGAGGCACTTACCGAATGAACTGGAGCGTCATCGTGCTGGAATCGGTTTTTCCTTTTCGTGCAAACTCGGGAAGTTCGTTTCACGATCGGCATCCAAACAAGAAGTTAAACATCTGAACGAAATGACGTAGGCCATAATCTCACCGGAGGGTTGCTGCGCGTCAGTAAGTGCATGAACGTTTTCAATATCGCATGGATCCACGTTCATGCTTTAACGTGAATAATAGTACAATCTCATTCTATTGATTGGATGCGTCACGAAATGTTCATATATATAGTATGATAATTTCGATTGCTAAATGTGCTTGACGAGTGCTCCTATATAGGATAAACCATGTGCATATAAGAGAATGCAGTCAATGAGCTATATAGAGTAAACAAATTCTTCGTGAAAGCTGTTAGTTTTATTGTAGCATTGCATTAAATACACCGCCTACCGAAATTATATGGACAGTCGTTTTTTTAGACATGCGGAAAATCTGGAAGAGATAGATACAAACAGTGAATGGTGAAATGGGTAGTGGGAGGAAAATATCAGCATATTATCATATTCTTTAACTATGTATGTAACAATAGCCAACATTTGGGTTCTGCTCAAATTCGTCGTTGAGGTTTTTGTGTCACTAAATTGATAAGGCTTTCATGGCAAATTAAAAATATATGTTACAAAATATATTTACATACATTGGTTTGTATTGTTTAAACAATCTTTATCTGATTTTTTATTTTTATAATAAAAAAAACTGTTTGAAAATTTATTATTCTCAAACTCATATTATCTTAAAATAAAACTACGAAATACATTAAAAACCGTTAACCGTATGTTTGAACCATTTTTAAATGAATTAGTTTGTATAAAAACTTATTTTTGGACGTGTTTGTATCGTTGTGGTACGACCCTAAATTCTTGTTTTGTGATAATTAATATTGTGATAATAAATAATAAAAAAAAGGTTTTAAAAATTAGAAAACAAAATAAAAAGATATGAAATAGTATTTTGCACTATTCATGGATGCACTGGTTTTATCTTTCTTCTCCGAATTTTCCGCAAATCGCGAAAAACTACTATCTTAGTTACGGTAGGTGGTGTATAATTGATATCGCCAATCGATCCCGATCAAACGCAGTATAGGCATGGACAATTAAGTGTAATATTTGAGACAGTTATATTTTCTCTATGTACACTCGTGCATTTGAATACATTATAAATAGATTTGTGATCATCTGGAGCTAAAATCTGGAGTCACGATTCTGTCTTGCTATTTTTCAAACTATACTTATCCTCAAACTAATATGGACGCAATTTCCGTGAAGAAATGTTAAATATACCTAGGCGGTAAATAGCAAATGACTCTCATTATTGCTTCAAGAACCACCGACGAGAACATGGTCTATCTTCGCTGCAATGATGCAAAGGTACCATGTGAATCTTGAAACGATGTAGCACAGAAACTAATTGCAGCAGTCTAAACACCGCAGCTACATGAGTCTGTAGAACTCTTTCAAGAATCCCTAACAGCATTAGCAATCCAGAAGCAGCTTTTACTATCGTTATAACTGGGTTTGAAACGATGTGAGATGATTAATATCTCTACCCCCGGCGTTGGTGCCATTCCCATGTTGATAGTAGCTTTAGGTTTTCGATGTTTGCTTCTGACCCATAGAACAAGGCACAAAGGGCAACGGGTGTTTCAAGTACTGATAGAGGTCAGTGTTAAACGGGTATCGAGAGACGGTAGTAAATTTTAGGGGCAAAACACACTAGAATGGGGTGCCACCGGTGTCGTTATGCTTGGTGCAACACCACAAAACCTCCTAGCCGCTGCATTTTACTGGTATCGGCACGGTGGCTTTGTAGGCTAGGGTTTATCTAACTGAGTGCATCAGCAAGACGATGGTGCCTTGTTAGCGTGCCATGCATACATATGTTTTCCGCAGGTGTTTTTTGGCAGACCATCATTATTCTCTCTCATTCATGTTTAGCTACGATGGTCATCTTAGTTTGGTTTTCGACCATATTGCAGTTTCCGGCATGGTTCGTCATACTTTTCTATGTGTATGAGAGCGGTGTTACACACACACTGCTTATATCTTGGTGCTATTCGCAATGTCAGTCTATAGTGATGCTTATTGCAAGAAATAACAGTTTTACTTTTTATTTGTAGAGAAGGTTTAAGATAAGGCATATAAAATAACAAGACGTGTTTTGGATTCAAGTCGCTGCAAGAAGAGCCCCTTTTGGTTGAAAACGTGCGTACGTTCACGTGTTCGCTTACAACACGATTCTTTACGTGCCAGGGAATAGCGGTTTGAAGCTTGTTTAAACATGAGAATTAGATCGGCATCGATCGTCCTTAATGCTAGTATCGGGAGGGTACCGTTAGTCGTCAACTTGTACGACGCAATAACATCCCCGTCCTGGGTCCAAGCTGCATGGTACTGAATAAGCCTGGCAAGCCTATATAGGCCGGTATGACCGCGAAGGACGTTACGCCAAATGGAAGGCTAGAATCAAATTCTTGTTCTTATCACAAAATATCGAGTTGTGTTTGTTTGTTTGTGACGTTATTGATTCATCCTAATCTCATTCAAATTATCGCAGCCAGTTGGAAGTTTGTAGCAAACATCTAATCAACCAGAGTTGAATAAATGTATTTTTATATCTGCACGGTAGTTTTAGAAAACTTGCACTCTTCTTCTCATGAAAACTTACCAACGATTGAATGCATACATTTTAAATTCAAATTTGAAAGGTAGAATGTGTGTACAACGTACGAAAGTTATTAACGTCATGGACAAGAAAAAAAAACTCTCCATCGGGAGAAAAAAATCATGCTATATAACTGCAGCGGCAGTGGCTTCGACAAATGTTCCACAAAAAAGATTAAAAAAAAACTGGACAAGAAGGAAAAAAAACTATATTGTTGCTAACAGTGAGGTTGAATATGCAATCGGTACCGATAGCACACCTCCGGTTCAGATTCTTTTGTGTTCGTGTGTGAACGTGTGACCTACGGACCTTCATTGCTGTCGAAACAATAGAAACGGAAAGCCGAGGATCTAAGCCGAGGTTGCTGTCAAACCGCTGATAACAGCGCTTCCGGTCCTGGGACTACAGTTGCCACCGTTCGGAACAGTAATGACATGCTACTCGGTATGTGTGTACAGTTTTCTGATAAAAAAAAAAAACATATCCACTGAACCCACCTACTAGACGGAACGAGTACTCGTGCGGTTGAGATAGTTGGTGAGAGAGGAGACGTTCTTGGCTACAAACTTTTTAATTTCATTTGTACCTTTCTTTTTTAATTTTGTTTTCTTGGTGTTGTTTGCAGCAACCGTCTCTACCAGTACAGTATATGTCCCCAGCGAGATATTTTTCACGTTTTACATTTTTCTAGTTCCTTCTCTTTTTACTCTTTCTGTTCAATCTTTAAATTTTTCCCATCGCTCTCATTTCCTTTTATTTTTTTCCTACTTTAACGTGATTTAAGTATGTTTGCACGAGGTATTGTGGTTGGTCTCACCTGGCTGTTTGAGCATTTGATTTTAAAAAAGCCCAGTTTTTAATAACTTTACTTATTCTGCATTCCGTTAATGCAGGATAGACCGTAAAAATCGTACTCTGTCCCTAGATACTTCCCTGAAATAAACGCTGAATTATTCAAAAATGATATCAATAGCTTAGAGATTTTCCAATCGTTATTCTTAAGGTATATCATTGCAAAAGCATACATTTACTCATTTTAGCCTTTATAGTAACACAATAAAAGGTTTGATTGATCAAATGATATTTTTTTCATATAAGATGCTATACAACAATTATATAGTATGAGTGCCGTGAAACCGCAAATGGTCCATGAAACAAATTGTAATAAACCGATTTTATTACTTTAAATCAGTTTTCCCACACCAAACAATACCCATATCCACAAAATATTTAAATCATAATGTAGCATTTCGTAGATAGCGTGAGGTCATTTTTCGGCTCCTGCGGAACACAGGATAATGTGACTTTGAAATGCCCCGAAATGTCGACTGATATTAAGTTCCAAGCCAAATTTACACAAAATAGACCATCGGACACAGACCATTGTGCACTTCTTCCATTCTTTCCCATCAAACCTTAACTGCAGTTAAATGAAAAACAAAACAAAAAACAACCTCAATGGATACATACACACATACATATTTTCCGTGCTTTGCAAGTTCCGGCAATTGCACATTGCGGGTTGGCGTGAATGACTAAATTAAATGAAAATAATACTCGCCACAATTAATGTGAAACGCATTGAAACCCATTCAGCTTCGTAGTTAAATCTATACATGGTAATGACTACGCTGCTGTAGCTCGGAAGGTATTTTCACACTAACTGCGTTTCATTGCTTTTGGTGCGAAAATATGGAAAGGACAATGGCTGGACAGAAGAATGGCTTTTAAATGAAAATTGAGCTTTGTGTGAACAAAGTTATGAATATATCTTTTTGGACAACTATTTTGATGCATAATTCACTAAGCTTCGTAATTTAAAATCGCTTCATGGAAATTAAGCTTTCATCTAAATCGCGACACATCCAATGAATACATAAGTACGTCCAAAAGGGTTGTGCAATATTAGGATATCCCAAAACGGGTTTGAATGTTTATTGGAGAAATTTGAATGGATGTTTGAACCCTAGCTAGAGATGGTTCTAGCCATACGTACCACCATTCGTACGACTGAGTATCCTGATATGCGTAATTTAATCATTCGTAGATTGCTGAGCCTATAGGTATAGTATATATAAAAAGTATAGTAGGGTAAACGTACCTATAGTGGTGCTAGTACCAATAGTGGTGGTATTTCACTAAAATGCGTCTCATACGATAAATTAACAGTTGTTAAGTTATCTACGATAGTGTGAAATGTTCTCTAGCCTTTTACAAAGGATTTAAAAATGAAATGAGGTCATTCCGTTTCTTAGTGACCGAAAAATCCATTATTTTATAAAAGGTATCAATCATTGTTGTGCAAAATAAGACAAAATAAAATTTTAGCTAATCAGTGTGTACCTTTGGAGGATGGAAGTTTTGATGATGTGGAAAAATATCCAGTAGTAAAAATGTGGAAATATATCTTGCAGTGTATGTCCAGAATGAATAACGAAGCAGAAATACTTACATGGTTTACTTCGTTACATTTCGGGCGCTACAACCGCTTTGCTGGGATATGATCCGAAGCACCTCTGAAGGATAATATAGGCTCACCTATTTAACTCCTATCAGGACGTCCCTGTTTGTGCCAAGTGGCTAGATGTGTTATCCCATATCCAAACTTGGATACACGGAATAGCTCCAAACTCTAGGCGGATGATGGCAGATGGCAAATTAGGAGGGGCAGGTGGGCATCCTGGGCACACTTGGTGCCCGAACGTTGGTGGAACCTCTCCAGAAGTACTAGGTCGTGGGCACGGGGCTAGTTACCCTGTCCCATGTATCAATCGACTACGGAAAGTCACAGGAACATTCGAAACTGTTGCATAGTAACACGCATAACGCAGTAACATTGCAAGACTCGATCAGAGTACACATTGAGTGAATAAAGACGATTCCATTCTGAACTAAGGAATAAAGCAGTTGTGTTTTTCTCAAGATATATTCCCTGCGACATATCATTTTGGCGACGAGGATTATTACTGAACCCGGAACCCGAAGCTCACGAGATTCTGAAGCTAACGAGAATTAGCGTCAAGGATGAACAATGAAAACCTTGAAACCGTTATCAACCAAATGGCTCAACTTCTTCAACAGATGGCTGCTTTTAAAACTAGAAGTCCTGACGAAATCCTTGAATCTTTATCGAAAACCATCGAGGAGTTTCGTTTCGATGAAGAAAACAACATCACTTTTGAAAAATGGTATGTACGTTTCAAAGACCTTTTTCAAAACGATGCCAGCAGTTTGAATGACGAGGCGAAAGTGCGACTTTTGCTGAGGAAGCTGGAAACGTCCGCTCACAGCCGGTATGTGAATTACATTCTTCCGAAGCAACCGCATGAAAATTCGTTTGAAGAAACCGTCAATATTCTCAAAAAAATCTTCGGAAAGCAATATTCGGTGTTCCACAAAAGGTACCAGTGCTTGCAGATAGTGAAATCTGCATTAGAAGATATCATCACTTACGGCGGAAGAGTGAATAAGGCATGCGAGGATTCTGAGTTCGAGAATTTGAAATTAGACGATTTCAAATGTCTAATTTTCATTTGCGGACTGCAAGCTCCGGAATTCTCGGATATCAGAGCAAGACTGCTATCTCGAATAGAAAACGCGACGCCGGAGGCTAAAGTGAACATTCAAACACTAATGGCAGAATTTCAACGGCTTATCAATCTGAAAGCGGATACAACGATGATCGAAAATCAATCAAGATCGAAGCATTCCGTGCATGCAGTTTCAGAGAAGAAACCGTATCGTTTGCCACAGCCTTCCCGATTCGACAATTCAAAAGATCAGCGTCAACCGAAATCAGATTCGAATACTGTCCCTCGTACTCCTTGTTGGCAATGTGGAAAAATGCATTTTGTACGGGATTGCAATTTTACAGATCATCTCTGCAAAGTGTGCAAAAATGTAGGCCACAAGGAAGGTTACTGTAAAGCCATGAGATCAAAATCTTCAAACAACAACACATATCAAAAGAGTGAGAAGAATCAAAATCAAAATCAAAAGAAATCTCAGGGAATTTTCGTTAATCATGTCACGAAAAACACTGCTAAAAGGAAATTTATCTCTATCATAATCAATGGCATAACTACATCACTCCAACTGGACACCGCAAGTGACATAACAGTTATTTCTAAAACAACATGGCAACATTTGGGTCAACCGAAACTTTCTCAAGCATCCATTGAAGCATCGAATGCATCGGGAGAACAACTCAAGCTTATCGGTGAATTCGAATGCGAGGTTATCCTTAATGCGATTACAGAGAAATGTGTTTGTTTTGTTACATCATCACCAGTCCTAAATGTTATAGGTATAGATTGGATAGATAGGTTTAATCTATGGGCAATTCCCTTCGATGTACTGTGTAAGAAAGTTTCATCAGCATGTCCAAAGGATCGAATAGTACAGCTTCAATCGAAATATCCAACAGTTTTCGATGATTCGCTTGGACATTGCACAAAAACGAAGGTGAAACTGTTTCTGAAGCCCAATGTAAAACCAGTTTTCTGTCCAAAACGACCAGTACCATTCAATACTATCGCTCTTGTGGATGCGGAACTATCAAGACTACAATCACTAGGCATCATCACACCAATAGACTTTTCGGAGTGGGCTGCTCCGATAGTAGCCATTCGCAAGCCTAATGGTAAAGTTCGAATTTGTGCGGATTATTCGACGGGGCTTAACGAAGCTTTAGAGTCAAATCATTATCCTCTACCTACTCCTGAAGAAATTTTTGCACAGTTGAACGGAAGTGTTGTATTCAGCATAGTCGATTTGTCCGATGCATACCTACAAGTAGAAGTAGAAGACGAATCTAAACACCTTCTTACGATCAACACACATAGAGGTCTTTTTCAGTTCAACCGTCTCGCACCGGGAGTCAAATCAGCACCTGGAGCTTTTCAAAGACTAGTTGACGGTATGATTGCTGACATTCCTGGCGTTAGAACATTTCTAGATGATGCTATAATTTTCGGTAAAACTTGGGAGGCACACAAGCAATCATTAGACACATTTCTTCAGCGTTTAAAAGAATATGGCTTCCACGTCAAGCTGGAAAAATGTCATTTCTATCAAACTGAAATTGTCTATTTGGGGCATGTGGTAGATCGCAACGGCATACGTCCTGACCCAGAGAAGCTGAAAACCATCGCATCTATTCCAGCACCAACGAACATTTCCGAATTAAGATCGTTCTTAGGAGCTGTGAATTTCTACGGCCGATTTGTGAGAAACATGCATGAACTCAGACACCCGTTAGATCAATTGCTAAAGAAGGATACGAAGTGGAAGTGGAATTCGGATTGTCAGACATCGTTCGAAAAATTCAAGAAAGTACTGCAATCTGACTTACTGTTGACACATTATGATCCGAATCTTCCTATCATCGTTGCAGCAGATGCGTCTAGCACCGGCGTTGGCGCAGTCATTTTTCATAAATTTCCGAACGGATATTTGAAAGCCATTCAACATGCTTCAAGAACATTAACGTCTGCAGAACAAGGCTACGGACAACCGGAAAAAGAAGCTCTGGCTCTTACTTATGGGGTAACCAAATTTCATAAGTACTTACTTGGTCGGAAATTTACTCTTTTAACCGATCATAAGCCTTTACTATCCATATTTGGTTCAAAAAAGGGAATTCCTTTGCACACAGCAAACCGACTCCAACGGTGGGCATTGATGTTATTAAACTACGATTTTACCATCGAATATGTTTCAACCACCGAGTTTGGGTGCGCTGACATGCTATCAAGGCTAATCGACCGTTGCAAGCAACCAGAGGAAGATTACGTTATAGCTTCGATTTCACTTGAAGAGGATATTCAAAACGTCATGCACGAATCATTGAAACAAGTACCAGTATCATTTGCTGACATTCAAAAAGCAACAAGATTGGACGAAACACTGCAAGCTGTTTTGAAATTCATCCGGGAAGGCTGGCCGAACGAAGCGTCGTCAATCAAAAATCAAGACATTCGTTCGTATTACACACGAAAAGAATCGTTAACGCATGTAGATGGATGTATCTTGTTTCACAACAGAGTTGTTGTTCCAAACATTTACAGGAAAAAGGTACTTCAACAATTCCATCGCGGTCATCCTGGAATGGTGCGAATGAAATCCATTTCTCGAAGTTTCGTTTTCTGGCCGGGAATGGATGTCGATATCGAAAACTTTGTCCGGCGTTGTACTTCATGTTGCACTGCTGGCAAAGCACCAATCAAAGAAACACCTGAATCTTGGCCTGTGCCGGAAAAGCCATGGTTACGGGTACACGTGGACTATGCCGGTCCTGTAGATGGCGTGTATTTTTTGGTTGTAGTTGATCCATACACAAAATGGCCAGAAGTATATGCAACCAAAACTACAACAGCAAAGACAACTATCAAGTTTTTAACGCAATCATTCGCAACGTTTGGTGTTCCAGAAACTATAGTCTCTGATAATGGTACCCAGTTCACCAGCTTTGAATTCCAAGCATTTTGCAAACAATTGGGTATTTGTCACATCCGTACTGCACCATACCATCCGCAGTCAAACGGTTTGGCAGAACGTTTCGTGGACACACTAAAGCGTACATTGCGAAAAATTCGAGCAGGAGGAGAGACTTTAGATGAAGCTTTGCAGACTTTTTTGCAAGTTTATCGAACCACACCTACACCAGATAAGTCTCCAGCTGAATTGATGTTTCAGCGGCCTATTCGAACAGTTCAGTCATTATTACTACCTCCAGTTTCACGGTCACGAAATGAAAAGCCAGAAGCTGGTAGAAAATTCTTCGATCCTGGAGAAGCGGTTTATGCCCAAGTCCACCGCAATAATTCCTGGGAGTGGAAACCGGCATCAATAGTCGAACGAGTCGGTAGAGTGAATTACAACGTGTTTTTGGAAGACAACCAGCGAATTATTCGCTCACATGCAAATCAACTGAAGAAGCGTCTACAGGAGGAAACATCGTGTGGAAATAGAAATTGTCACGACACTGGAAATTTGTTAACTATTTTCTTTGACGAATTTGAATTGGGAACTCCACAGGCAGTTGAAAACTCAATTGAAATGACTGAACAAGAACATTACTATTCAGCTGATGAAGAGTCCGCTGAAGAAATTGAAGGAGAAAATTGGCAAACATCATCGTCCACAGTTACTACTCAAGCCACTCCACCAATGCCTGCATCTTCTGCTCAACCCGTGAAAGCGGAAAGACCTCGAAGAATTCGTAGGCCACCAGCCAGGTTTGAACCGTATTGGTGAATTAAGGGGGGAGATGTTGCATAGTAACACGCATAACGCAGTAACATTGCAAGACTCGATCAGAGTACACATTGAGTGAATAAAGACGATTCCATTCTGAACTAAGGAATAAAGCAGTTGTGTTTTTCTCAAGATATATTCCCTGCGACATATCAGAAACTAAGAAGGTTTACCAGTTTAATAAATAACTGTCCACATGGATTCTATGGTTTATATGACCGTATTTGCGAAAATGACACGGTGTTACAAACAGTTGAATTTGAATCAAATATTATTCCTATAATTTCAACACTTCTCTATTTATTAATACTGTTGTGTGTGCAATGAGATATTTGCTAACCTCAATAATTTAATTTATTGGGGTTAACAAATACCTGAGGAATCCAATTCTTCTACATGCGCATCGCTATTATTCATGTGGGTAGAGCACAGTTGTTTGCAATGATTGTTTTTTTATCAGCAAAAGACCAATTTGTAAAAGAACATGTATTATAGAAGATATATTTTGTGGGATTCCAGCTTGAACCAAGGACAAACGAATAATGTAACAAAGTTTCGTATTGTCCCCGTTGACACCGTTCAATACAAAAGAATCCATTTTACGGCTATTTTTGTCAGGGCAAAGGGCAAATTATGATCAAAACATTCCAGATAATGAATCAACATATCTTGCAATTTCATGAGTTCCTGCAATGTTTCGAGTAGAAGTATTGGAAATATTTATTTTTTCTTAAACTTGAGAGTTATGCTGCAGTTTAGCAAGTTATGCAGGAGTGTGACCGAACCAATTTAAATTAGTAAAAAATATTACGATCCAAAAATGCCTCAAGTGTTCGTAATTTCAAACAATACTCATAAAAAACATTCAAATCTCAATCGATGAAGCATCTGTGTCAGATGCTGATTATTATTTCTTTCTCTTTGCAATGTAATATTTCGAGTGCTAAAGGATATCCAGGATAGTTTTCGACATCATGCTGCAGCGATACATCAACATCGACATTCAATTATCTTTGGAAGGAAATTGAACGAAATTTGTAACGAAATGTTTCAAAGAAGAAAAAAGACAAACTATTCATTTCGAAACATTGCTGTGCCACGAAAGAACAAGTTTTCAAGCTTCTAGCACCTCCGAACCAGGTTCAAACTATACGTGAGGACTTTGAAAAATGATTTTTATGGCAGTTTAGTATTCTTTTTCACACAGTTTCACGCTTCCACAGAGTGAATGAATTGACGTGATCGTGAAGATTATAGGAATGTGGAGGTGTGTGTATGTGTGGGAGTTTGATGGGTTAGGGAACGGACGGAATACTTGCAGTGGCAAGAAGTGGTTTTACTTCTTTTGCTTTCCAGTGCTTTCAAAGTTAACTTTTATTGTCAGAAACTGCTTTCGAGCGTATTGCATGGATGCTGGTCGGTCTCTTTGCTTCGTTTTGGTCCTTGAAAGCGGTCATTACATGATGAAGTTATTGCTCTATAAAGCTGTTACATAAAATTATTAGAACTTTTTCAATTTACTCCTATTTTTTGAAGAAAAAGGATTGTGAGATTCATGGGAATGCGTATGATAAAAATGATTTTGACTTAACAAGGAAACAACATGACAGAAAGTGTCAACAAATGCAACACTATGTTTTAACTTCGGGTGAAAATGCATTTAAAAAGTCATATACAAATAATTTAAAATGATATATAACCATATAGGGCATAATTTATGCATTCAAGATAAAGCAAATCATTTGCAAATCATCAGGGTCTGAAAGGGAAACACAAGGCATTAACAATAGTTTTCACATATTTCACATATATTCACATAGTTGGGTTTAAATGTGTGCTATTGCTACACATAACATCCTACACGCAGTGTAGCATGTATGTAGAATTCTGTAGAACATATTGAATTTCACCGAACCGGTACAATTTCGGAGCTAGAGTAAAAATGTTTCGGTTTTTATTAGTCTTTTTATTACCGGGTTCGTTACACCTTTTTTTTTACTTCTATGAGGTAGAATGTACTCCATGCAGCAATAATTGCAATCAATTGTTCAACCGGAAAACTTTTCTCTATCAATTTCTTCCTATTTATAAAAGTTGTAGCTTTAAACGTATGAGTCGAACTTTAAGTGCTAGAAAAATAAAAGAGCTGGAGGAAAAGCCTGCCTATGTAAAAAAGTAAAACGGTGAGTTTATAGACTATTCAATTGAAAATAGAGAGTTCCAGACATAAGAAACCACCCTCTATGTCGGACAGAACATCAGAACGGTCGAGTACTACTCTGGATAAACATAAAAAATGCAGCTACCAAACCAACGGCCCTTTCATCACACGTCTAAAATGTATTGCATTACAAACGGGTAAGCAACTCTTTGCGGTGGCAGCAACGTTGGAAAAGAAGTTAAAACTTTGTTCGTTCTTTTTTTATACACACAGACACACAAACTTGTAGGCAGAATTGTGGAAATCAAAGCGAACTGAATGAACGAGCTCAGTAAGAACATGCCACGATGCCTTCGATGCGACCGAAAGTGCTGATGCGCAAGGCTAGACAATCACATCATACCGACGAGGAAAACGCGAACCTGCAAGCCTCATGAGGTCGAGCTAGATGGTTAAAGTGCAAGTGAAATCATAGCAAACGGGAAAAGCCACAGAAGAAAGTAGTAGAAGTTACTCTCATCGACTGAAAAGTAAAACGTGTAGTGGAAAATCTTGTTCCGTTTTGGTTTTGCTTTTACCTTACCAACGTTATTCAGCTAGGGTGGCCTTCGAACCGTAGAAAAGACAAGTGCACTCGAGTACTGCATTGATTTGTGCGTCAAATTCTTGCTTCCACCCTAGCTCTGCTTCTTAGGTTGTAAAATGATACTCCGTAGCCGATTCGTTATCAGCGTAACATGAGAAAAAATCGCAATGCTAGCAGTAGTTTGCCCCATGCCTAAACGAAGGTTTTAGTTTAAGAAAACACTTTCAACACCTTTTATGTTTCTTCTGCTTTGACGCTAGACTGTTTGCACTTTTCTATCACCAACCCAGGTAGAATGACTGTTCAGTAAGACGTGCACGATTCCTGATAATCTTACAGATGAAAAAAAATTGAATGACGTTCATTGTCAGTATGCCATCGTCTGATTACGTAGTTACTTTTTGCAAAGGAGATTAAAACAACTCTCTTTAAAAAATTTTTTTTTTCATCATGAGAACTGCAAGCCAACATTTTCTTAGATTAATTGAAAAACTCGTACCAGTTTATTCAACCTGGCATGAATAAATTCAAGAAATCATTCATTGTATCAGAATGAGCACTTTGCAGAAAAATAAAGTAAGTTTGAATCGACGCAAAAGTTGCATTTCAGATGCCCATATAGATTTGAGACAATAACGGAAGTGTTGTAAAGCTTGTCGTACCACGTCATCGTCTCAAGCTATTAAGGAATGTCTTTCAACTCTATCCTGCACTACAGTGGCGGATTAAACAAAGAGGTCGTGGAGACCCATGGATGGTAGGTCCAGCATATATAACAGTGGCTAAAGAAGTCTTATTGAGGGCCTCCGTGCTCGATAGGGGTCTCGCGGGCGAGAGATTCTAAGCATCCCCCATCTGTCAGAACCTCCCCCCCTCATATCACCAGTTACAAGGAGCCTCCACTTCTTTTTCTCCTGCAAAAACTCATTATTAAATCCAGAACAAGCTTATCGAGCTACAAAATTATTTTTCTGCGTACAAGACCGACTTATAGATCAGGCTTCCAAAATGGCATGTTTTGTTTGAATAATCAAAATACTCCTTAAGCCCTCCAATGCTCAAAATTGTTTTGATTTAAAAGTTTGTAGAGCACGTTGATTCCAAAAACGTTCAACCACTGCCACGTTAGACAGATAGAAGCATACAAAGAATCATGGCGTTTGAATAAACAAAATTATCATCATTTTTCAAGTAATTTTGCACTAACCACCGAAATGAAAGAGTTTATTTAGATGTTTTTTTAATAATAACAACATATATTTTTAAGATAAACTCTTCTAGTTTACACGTAGGCATCATGCATAAAAACTGACAAATTCAATCAAATTCGTGAATTTCAAGTTCAATTGTTTTTACTTGCACAACTAAAGAAAACCTTTCCTATAAGAAAGGGAGCCAGTGAAATGTTAAAAACGATTAATACTTTTTTGTACGTTGCCTGCCTCGCAATTATGCAAATCGCATTTCAGTTTTTTACCTGTCTGTGTAAAAGGCAATTGCTACTTTAGCTTTAACATTGCCATCATAGAGGTCCTTTCCGTTTTAAGTTCGAAGATTGAAGTTTCAGCCTGTCAGCTGTTTGCATTGTATAGCAGTTATCGAGCAGCTATCTAAGTGGATATAATACACAGGTGAGCTTATCCCAAGGTGTATATATTAAGAAGGCTGATTTTTATCGCTTCTGCTTCTGAATAAAGATTTTAAGAGGGTTTTGTGTATTCGTCAAGCTACCAGTTAGAGCCAGCCTGTTAGAGCAAAAGTTTTCACCCATCGTATCAAAAAATGACGTTCAAATTTGGTTATAAAAAACATGCTATCAGACCACATCGACTACATACACTTTGATTATAGATTGCACCACCTGATCTCTTTAATGCACCTTGGGATAAATAAATAGAATAATCAAAGCTGAAAATAGCAGGCTAGTTTTGTGTGTAGTTTTGTATGGAGTGATAACATGATTTCAGCCTCCAACTGTCAAACTCCATATAAAAAAGCTGACTAGAATCGTGAAGGCCCCCATAGCTATTTAAATGTGACAGGCCCATAGCATAGGCTGGTTAAATGTGTAAAAAAACCTTGTTATGCAGCTAGCGACTGGTTGGATTTATAAAATCAAATTCCACAAAAAGGTCATTAAGCATCATTAAGTTTTTTTTTTAATCTTTCTGTCGATGATCACCTGGTAACTATTTTGTGTAAAAATGTACATTATTCTTTATTATTCCTCAAGACAACGACAGAGAATGAAAAGAGGAAAATTGTGCATTCTTCATGAATGCATTAAATACACCTTTAGCTGTGTTTGCCGGGTGGCTGATTCCGCAACCTGATTAAATATTTTAAATATTATCGACCTTTTAACGGCGCTTCTTGAGTCTACTCAGGGCCCGATCATGGGCTAATTTTGTTTTCTCGCCTATGATATTGACGATAATGGTGAGGAGACTTTTTTGTTTTCTCTTCGTTCCATACAATATTTAAATAGTTTACATAGATCGCAGCCTGGCTAAAACGGTAAATAATTCCTTTCTTGTGAGCTTTATTCATTTCTTCAATAAAAAAAAGATCTAAAAAACTGATTTTTACTTCAAACAACTCCCCCTTCTTTTTTTGGATTAAAAAAACCCTTTTTAACTGTTTCACGCTAAAACGCCAATGCAAAAAAAAACCTTTTTTTCTCGGCGGAAAAGTGCTGCTTTAAATATCATCCAGGCATTTGTTACTAGATTTTGCTCCTAACGTATTTTGTTTGTTTCCAAAATTACTTTTTACTGTCTTTGAGTTAGCAAGACTAGAAGTATTGCTCACTAAGGAAATTAATTACTGTAAAATGGTCACGGTAGCCTGGCCAAAAAGGGCGTGTTCTACTTTTTGGGCCATTGATAAAACAAGGCAACACCTTTATTTATTAGGGGCTCTCTGGAAGATAAACAAGTTTTATGGTTGCGATACGGAAAAGCAGCAAAATATTCCAGTTGGAAGGGGGGATTGGTATCTCTTGAGCGATTTAAAGTCAATGTCAAACTGATTTTCTTATCTTTGACCATGTTAAAATATATCTATACATCTGTTTAAGATAATAATAACTACACGTGTAATAACTAACTGAACTTAATTGATATTAATATCAGTAGTTTACAGATTTTTTAGCATTGCATATTATGATTTTTGCTCACCTAGATCGAACAATGTAATGAGTTGTAATGAATGTAAAAAAAAAAAACAACATAAAGGAATCACGTACATTGCTCCACTAATCATTTTTGTCACCTCAATGGTCAGCATCGGTACGGTGATACGATGTATGCCTGATCTACCACAATAGTACGTATATAAAGATCTGGCACGGTACGTTTACCAAGTATCATCTTCAACAGCTCTCAATACCTTTAATACTGCTATATATCCTTCACGAATATTACGCGATTATTATCATTTGGGTTTCCCATCGATTCCATTCATCTTGCTTACACTTGGCACGCTTTACAAAAACCAGGCCCATCTCTGTTTTTTGCCAAGGAACGTAGGAATGGCGTGTAGTAAACGAAGACACCCATCGTCACAGTGTATCAAACAACGTTGAGTCATGCCAAACGAGCCGTACCGCTGGAGGCTCGGGCTTTTCTTTTTCATGGTGGATTTAGCTTACCGATCCGCCCGCATGACTTACTGGCTGGCAATCTTTCATCCGTTTTGACTTCTTAATCTTTGCCGTTGGTTTGGCTCCATCTCTTTGCTAAGGCTCGTTTGTTTTTGGCTCGTTAGTCTGTTTATCGACCTCGAGATCTAATGATTGGCAGTAAAAAGTAGGGGTAAATTATCCTGCTTGGATTTTACACGTCTGTGCATGATATTTAATTGAACCATATAAAAAAAATCACAAGGCCTCTTAGTTAAAGGTGCTTTGACTGATGTTGGCGGGAAATAACAGCCTAATACGTCGAGAATTTCGTTAAAGGGCATCACAAACATCATTATCCTGCAATTGTGGCGTGTAGCATATCTACAATACAGAACTTATTATGAACCACACTATCAACACATTCTAACACACTTCGAACAGCCATTGCAACACATTCATCATAACACTCTGCAAATCATATCACATCATAACACACATTCGGAAGAGTTCAGAACACACCGTTCATAGAAAAAACAATTGAGACACACTCGACATCGAAAACAACCGAAACGCGCTACATAAGCAATTCAATTACTACAGCAAAGTAAACAGACAGAGAACGCATAGCAACCTATCACTAAAAACGTAGTTTAGGCAAAGATAGAAAAACGCATCCGTTTTTGACTAGAACGGTTGGAAATTTCCAGAACATTCGTAAAAACTCTTTAAACCCTTAATTGGGACAAAAGTACATTCCAAAACCAAATGTACGAAACCCATAACCCCATCTATTGAGTATAAATAAAACCAACTCAGACAATGGCGATTCAGATTCGCTCGGACTGTCAGGATAAGACTATGCCCATCCAACATCTATCGACTTATCATTTAAAGAGTTTAGTTATGTCTCCTCCTCCTACCCAAGATAAGGCCTCTAAACTCCAACGTTTCCAGTAAGGGAAACCCCTTCAGAGGTTTTATGATCGCCTAGACGATCTACAGTCAAAAAGTCCTATTCGAAAAAAGTGTTATTCATCTTCGATACATGTCAGCGAAATACTGACCTACCGCGACGATACTTGACGTCCTGTTGTGACGTGTACGTACGATCATCATGCTACAGGCGTGCTGAAGGCTCACCACTTCAATCTTGGATAGACCATCGATGAAAACTCAGGTGCATTATAAAATCATGGTAATCGTACGAAGAAAAATGTTGTAACTGTGGCTAGTATTTTGCAGAACACATCGCATTTTATCAGGTCCTACCTCTCATGCAGAGTGGATGATTCGTTTGATCGAGTATGATTTGCATATTATTTCATGTCTTTATTCATCTTTTCCATATATTTTATATAATTTCAAGCTTAAAATCCTGGTTGATACCACAGCATATTCGATGCTTATTTAAATCGATAGATGTTCTTGTTTTAAAAGTAAGGTATGTATAAATCGGTGAGATCTAAATGTAGCTACAGTAAGAACACGCTACGATCCATTTCTTATACTTATAGTTTAAACGCAACCAATATTTCTCCTGATAGGGCTCAAAGCATCTCCTTCAAGACAATACCAGAAGGGGCCAGAAGGACATCAATTTGCCAACAAAGATACAGGGATTGTCATTTAGCTGGCAAATTGTATCAACACCAGTAGCTAAAGACGTTATCTTTGGTTTAACTTTCTCTACCTTTACTACTCCATAACGGAAATTCTAAGGAAATGATTGCTCACGTACGACATACCCTTATCCTTCCAAATCCACCATGGCAGCATTACAATGACTGAGCATCGATATTTATGCTTTAGGGATAAATCATCTTGAATAGCATATAAACCCTGGCGGTGGTGGTTTTCAACGATGATTGATGATTTTTTGCTTCTTAGTGATGAAAAGCCATGTGTTTGGGACACGACAGCGTATAAACCCGTACTCGAATACTCACATATGTATGCCTTTACCACAAAGATCATTTTTTGATATGAACGAAATTCTCCGTTGCAATCAATTGATGTTAAAGTGATTTTTGCCAATATCTTTGATCGTAATTTTATGAACTGTCATTTTTCTTTTTCATTCACTATTTCCCCCTCACTTACAAACCCTTGGCATTTTCTTTATATTGATATATGATTCATTTTCCGTGTTCTAATCACTTCCAGTATACATTGAATAGCCACATATATGGGACCAGTATTGTGATTATACCTCATGCAGTAAGATGGGAAGGAAAATAAATTATATAAAAGAACGCATACAAATTCACTCATAGACTTTGCTTGATTATTTTATACGCTAACCCAATCATAGAATATGGAAATTCAGGGAATGAGCATTTATGATTTATTCAAACATAACGGCTGATTTCGTTAGCAATGCAGTAGACAGGCCAAACCGTTGTGTGGGTGTATTGAAATGGTGTAAATTATATGATTGATGCTATTCTTGAGAATTTAATTTCAAGATCACACACAAACGTTCTCTATTCCATCGAGCATGTACAGACGGATTGCTTGTCGGTAATGGTTGTCGATTGAAAACAACATGTTATCAATTCATACTCTATAAAGAAAACCATCTGTTGATTTGTTGAGTCGTTTTAATGAAACAGATTGAGTCAGTTTGGATTGATATTGGATGGTTGATGCATCTTTATTTTTTACCTGTCGTAATGTTGAAAAAAATTCATGTGTTGTTTGTTCTAGGCTATCAGTGCAAGCGATTGATAGCTTACCGGAGTGTTCATAAATAATGAGTCACCGTTAACATTACATACCATGTTATGGAACTTCATAAACATTTCACTAATTTGTCTGACTTTTAATACGAATTGAAAGATACAAAATTTAATATTTGTCGAAATTTTATAAAGTTTTTTACGTTGCAACATATGTTTCATACTAGAGTGTAAAGGACTTAAATGAAAGTGTTAAACAAGATGTACAACTGGCACTAATCCTCATCGAAGGTCGTTATTTTTTCAGGTGTGATTTTGCATTCAAATCCTAATAAAATTTGAAGCACTAGTTTGATTTTTAAATTTTATATAGTTATATCTAGGCAGCATACTCTGTTATTTTTATGCGGTTTTGGTATTTGGAACACTATTGAAAACATTTCAAATGTGTAATCTAACAGTTGTTAGTAAGTAATACGTGAGACCATTTCTAATAGAACAACTCTTTATTTGATAAATACGTGGATTGAATCTTTCTTTAAACAAGCCAGGTCAACGAAGGTACGCAATCTATGAAAAGAGGCGATTAATAGATTCAATCATTGCAATCATTCAATCTGCCGTTTCTACGGTCATTATACAGCCTTTGGAGTAATTGTGAATCCATACTGCAGTGACTCTGCAGCGTTTGGGTTGAACTGGGTGGACTGAATTGGTAGCAATATAATCATCGCCATCATCATCATTCGCCAATTCCAACCGAACGAGACGGCGTAGCAAATATGGAAATCTAGAGAAATGCAAAGGTAGCAGGAAACAAAATGGTTTTGAGGCAGGCTTCAAAAGAAGGATATGCGTTATAGGAACCACGATTTTTTTTTCTTCTGCATAGCTAACTTCTATCCGTAGAATGTTTTCGATTCTGAAGAGGTGGTGAGAAATTGTTGATTTCTGCATTAGCTACAGGTTTTACCATGGGAATAAATTATTTCCACTCAATCCAAAACATGTCAGGTCGGAATATAATTGAGTTTAACAGTCCTCTGGAGCATTCTCTCCGACTTTCAGTTCAGAATCCGTCATTCGCTGCTAAAGAAGCTAACACAGTATGAATAAGCCAAAAAGGCAACAGAAACTCTATTTTTTTGATACTCAGAACTCAAATTGGTATTTAGCTACAACATATGAATCTTCCATCTTTAAACTTTAATACCTTTAACCTCTACAATTGTGGAACAACTGATCTTTACTACTACCTTTTTATAAAATTTAAAACTGTCATTTTCTTTTCAACATTATTCGACTCCTTTTTTACATATCTGTTGAAATTTTATGCCAACCAGAAACGTTAATTTCAATTCATCATGGGACAGTTTTGGTAAAAATTAACTTTGACATAAATAACAACTTGCTAAAATTAAATTTGAGAGGAAAGGTACAGGGAATGTTAAATAATTGATAAGATAGTATCTACAAAATAATTTGAAACAATTCCATTTTGAACAAGTTAACAATGAAGCTGTAGCATGGCTGCTGTAAAAAACAACATATAATCATAGAACCATGCGAAAACTATCACATTTCACATAACTAATAGTTGAATCAAACTTCGAACGTACAGGCGTTTTTGAAACATCCGGTCAGCGACAGTAATGTAACTCCACTGAAAGCATAACTGATAACATACATGCACTGAAACATAACTAATAGAACATGCAACGATTAAAAGAAAATCTAACTCCTCGATGAGCATATACCATATACAAGACGCATATGTTACAAAAAACCTAGTGTTAATGAAACGATTTAGCGACGTGAAGGATTTAAATATAAGCAGTAAAAGAAAAGGAAATATACATGCAACTCACACAGATCATTTTAAAACATATAGAACCCTCGTTCTTCTTCTATTTGGGGTAACGTCCTACGCGATCATGCCAGGCTTTCACAGGCTTTCGAGAGTTTTTGAGTACCTGTGTTTTGAGGGTCCATTTTGATATTTTTTCGCATGCCATAGTTTCGACTACGATATACGTAGGACTGACTATCCTGCTATAGGGGGATCAATAAGTCACTGAAGCCAAGCCACAAGTAGTGGAACGCACAGGCATGCCTTGACCGCAACGGTTGTTGAGCCAAAAGAAGAAGTTTCGAGATGTTTAGCTAGGCACTGGTTCTTGTTGCTCGCAACATTGTGCTGGCGAAATGTATGGATTTTGACAGCTAGCGCAACTTTGTGCATGCAAATTCAATCCAATTTGATTTTTGCCCGGCAACATTTTTTATTTACCTTGGTCATGGTGATCGAGTGTATGAAATGACACAGCAGCAGTGTGCGTTTCGTTGACATCCGCTAAATTTGGATTTTAAGCATTTATAAATAATTGTTGGTGTATTTTTTGTTTTTCCAACACTTTTATTCCAACAAGTGAATGATAAAAAATAAACTCTGAGCTGTAATTGGCAATTTTTTGACGCTAAACATGTCAAAGCGAAATGTTGCCAACAACATTCATAGACCACCTCAGCGATATGTTTCCGAGCAACAATGTTGCGCCGCCAACAATTAGACCGCTGCCTTAGACGATCAAACAGTTTGCAAAATCGTTTAGAACGAGACATTAGTTTTCGTATGTTTATTTTTGTACATGGTTCCCGCGACTGAAATAAAACGATATATTTCATTGCGTCATATATATTGGCTTAATTATATGTGTAAATTACATGGCCTTTTTATTTTATCAAGCATTTAACA
>NW_024428163.1:0-38106 GCF_017562075.2 Anopheles merus | reverse complement strand
TGTAATCATAGATTTCAAGGCTATAAACGATAGGCTATGCACCCTGCGCATGCGAGGCAAATTTTTTAAATAAGCCTCTTCATAAACGTTCACGCCCCTACCGAAGATAAAGAGGAAGAGGAGAAGGACCTTTTTTACGGCCGCCTCGCTAGAACTATAATGCGTGCCCCAGGCATGACCTCAAAATCATCCTGGGGACTTCAACGCAAAAGTCGGTAGGGAGCCAATGTACCGCCAATACACTGGCTGTCACAGTCTGCATGAGCACAGTAACGATAATGGTAGTAGATTGGTCCAGTTCGCCGCAGCGAACAATCTGGTTGTAGGAAGTACCAATTTGCGCGGAGGGACATCCACAAAATGACGTGGGCGCACCCGGATGGCGAATCCTTCAACCAGATCGACCACGTGTTAATAAGCCGCCGACGACAGTCGAGCCTGTTAAACGTCAGAACTTATCGAGGAGCCAATATCGATTCGATCACTACTTGTTGGCTTAGTGATACGTTGTAGAATCGCCCGCCCCCCACCAATGGGGCGGAGAAACACGCAGCCTCGGCTCAACACGGACTCTCTAAGGGACATTACTGTCCAACAGGAATTCAAAGCCGCTTTAGACGAGTCTCTACTACCAGAAAACAGATATGAAACTACGAGCGAGAGGTGGAACGCTCTAAAAACAAAAATAATAAACTGTGCAAGAAATATACTCCCACCACGTCGTGGCCACCAAATCTGGCTGGTTCGACGATGAATGCAGACAAATGACCGAACGTAAGAATACTGCATACCGAGCAATGCAGCAACGGCATAGAACGCGGGCATGCGCAGAGGAATATTCACGGCTCAGACGCGAAGAGAAACGAGTTCACCGCTCTAAGAAGCATGCTTGGAAGAGCAAAAACATGCGGGAACCGAGCAAACCAGAGAGGCGTACGGACCGACACGTTTTACCAAGCGATAGCAGGTCACCGAAACAAGGTAACCTACGTACCTAAGGTAACCTGCTGTCGCAACAAGGATGGAGATCTGGTTAGTAACCACCCAGAAAATAACAAGGCACACGGAACCGACGGAATTGCAGCTGAACTGGTCAAGAATGGAGGTGCACGACTAGAAAACGAGATTCATCAAATTGTTTACTGAGGTGTGGATAGCGAATCGATGCCTTGTGATTGGAATCTCGGCATCATCTACCCCGTATACAAGAAGGGAGACAGGTTGGACTGCAACAACTACAGGGATTACGGTGTTGAATACCGCCTATAAAATTCTCCCTGATCCTTCAGGATCGCCTTGTCCGCACGTCGAAGAGATAGTAGGAAACTATCAAAGAGGATTCCGAAACGGAAAATCAACCACTGATCAGATCTTCACCATGCGGCAGATCTTGGAGAAGATGGCTGAATACAAAAACGACACATACCATCTCTTCATAGACTTCAAAGCCGCATACGATAGCATAGCCAGGGTAAAACTGTACGACGCTATGAGCTCATTTGGAATCCGGCCAAACTGATAAGGCTAGTTAGAATGACTATGACCAACGTCACATGCCAGGTGAGGGTGGATGGAAAACTCTCAGGACCTTTTGCTACCACCAAGGTCTGCGCCAGGGGGACGGGCTTGCCTGTCTCCTATTCAACTTGCGCTAGAGAGGGCCATCCGCGACTCGAGGGTGGAGACTACGGGAACCATCTTCTATAAGTCAACCCAGATCCTGGCATACGCTGATGATATAGACATCATTGGTCTGCGGCTCTCCTATGTAGCAGAAGCCTACCAAGGGATTGAGCAGGCGGCAGAGAGCCTCGGATTGCAGATAAACGAGGCAAAGACCAAACTGATGGTGGCAACATCAGCGGACCTACCATAAATAATCCGAATCTACGTAGGCGTGACGTACAGATAGGTGAACGCACTTTTGAAGTCGTCCCACAATTCACCTATCTTGGGTCAAAGGTCAGCAACGACAACAGCATGGAAGCTGAGTTGCGCGCAAGGATGCTGGCTGCCAACCGGTCATTCTATAGCCTGAAAAAGCAGTTTACCTCAAAGAACCTGTCGCGACGGACGAAGCTGGGACTATGTAGTACCTATATAGTACCAGTACTCACATACGCCTCTGAGACATGGACACTGTCCAAATCTGACGAAACCCTCTTAGCCGCGTTCGAGAGGAAGATGCTCAGAAGGATACTTGGCCCCGTATGTGTGGAAGGACAATGGAGGAGCCGCTATAATGACGAGCTATACGAGATGTACGGCGACCTCACTGTCGTACAGCGTATAAAGCTCGCCAGGCTCCGGTGGGCTGGCCATGTTATACGCATGGAAACGGACGACCCAGCCCGTAAAGTCTTTTTAGGCCGTCCACAAGGACAGAGGAGGCGTGGTAGGCCCAAATTGAGGTGGCAAGATGGCGTGGAGGCGTCCGCCATTAAGGCCGGGATAACGGACTGGCAGACGAAGGCGCGAGACCGTGAGCGGTTTCGGACACTCCTGAGGCAGGCCAAGACCGCAAAGCGGTTGTAGTGCCGGATAATCGAATCGAATCGACTTTGAATTTTTATTGTAGCTTTAAGGTAGTGTTTATGTTTTGAACCGTTTTGAATGAAAATGAAAAATGAATTAAAAAATAATCGAATAATTAGTTTAACTTGAGTTGTATGATGACATGAATCACACATGAATCACAATATAAGAAAACATGAACTTTTTAATATATCAAACACTATTCAAACGCATACCTTCAAATAGGAACGTAACACTTTATTTAGGCAAAGACTCGTCTCTTTCACAATTCTGCTAATCGAAGAACGAGACACCTCGTTCTTTTCAAAATAAAAATTTTATTTTCCGTTTTTAAGCCGTGCTAATCACACCAACCCGAAATAAAAATTGCAAGCTACTGAAGATATGGCCTGTAGTAAGTAGTGAAGCAATATTAGCAATCTTTCTTGAGTGGTGACGGCATCGCGCATATTCGTATTCATACGAGCTATTTCCGGTGCAATGCTTCGCAGTAAAATTTCTAAATCTTCTGGTTAAATCTTCTGGTGTCCTAAAAATTCTATATCCGATACTCGCAATTGGCATTTCTCCCAGTTCAATTCTATTCCACGGTTTTTTAATCGACTAAGAACCTGCATATGATAGAAAAGACCCATTTATTCAATAGATTTGTTACATTCAATTCAATTCAAACATTCCATTACCTTATTCAACCGTTCATCATGCTCCTGCAAATTTTGACCTTCAATTAGCACGTCATCGAGATACCAAATTGTTCCTTCGCAACCAGATAGAGTCTCATCCTCGCCTTTTGAAATAACTCTGGAGCAGTCACCAAACCGAACGGCAGCCGCTTGAAACGGTACAACACCTCGTCGGGTTATAAAAGTTGCCACATCTCGCGAATCCTCAAGACACAAACGAGGCTCTCCGTTTGACTTTCCCACTACGACCAATGGCGAAACCCATGTCGTCGGGCCTGTCTTTATCTCGATTATATCCCTTTTAACAATCCATCTAACTTCCGATCTACTGACTCCTCCAAGGTATCGGAATTCGTCGCATTGGCTGATAGACCGGGATGATCTGTGGATTCATCTTGATTTTTGCTGTTATGCCCTTCATTTTTTGAACGGATCTACTTGCACTCTGTTTATGTCTAGCCCGACTTTCAAAATACCTAGTTGCTTAGCCGTCTTGTCACCCAGTAAGCAACGTTGTCCTTTTTCTACCACAAAAAACTCCGCTTGAATGCGTTGGCCCCCTACAGCAACCTCCGCAACAAAAGTGCCTAATATTGTGAGTGGTTTTTTGCTTCCGTATGCCCTCAAGATCTTCGAACTTCGTTTCGTTGATGAAACTACCGCTATGTTCCGATTTTTTAATTCCTCCCACATTTCACTAGGAATTAAATTGGCATCAGCGCCTGAATCGACCATCATTTCAAGAGAAACTCCTCCAAGCATACAAGATATTACGTTTGACTCATTCCCTGAATATGCATAATACACTTTCGAACTATGTGTTTCCTCCTCAGTTTTCGGTTGTTTTGCCTCTGATGATTCGTCAATTGCTCTTATTTGACGTTTAGTCGGACCCTTCTCCATAAACTTTCGGCACATTTGTTCAAATGACCAAGTTTCTTACAATTTCTACATTCCTTCCCGCGAGCAGGGCAATTGAAAGATGCCGCAAAGTGACCTACACGTCCGCAATTGAAACAAGCGTTTTCATTACGCCTGTTTTCAACTTGTCTGGATCCTTATATTCCGCTCTGGGATTTCCTTTTCTTCCGCCGTGCTCGATTTTAAACACTTTTCAGATGATGGCCCAGCTGCCATTTCAGCTATTTGATTATCTATGCTCTCTTGCGCAACTCCCATGTCTTCGATTTCCGAAAACTTCAAATTTTTCTGCAAAATTTTCCGTCGGACTTCATTGAAGAACATCCTTGAACTACTGCATCTGTTAAGTATATGTCCCGCAGTGTTGAAGCTACTTCTTTACTGTACTTGTCAAATCACACTGAGATGCCTGTTGTTTTAAACGAATCAAATATTCCGCAAAACGTTCACCTGGTTTTGTTTCATCATTCGCAGGTTGCGTCTCTCCGTTGTAGCTTGATACTGCGGTCCGAAAAACTCATCCAGTTTTTCAACTGCCTGGTCATACCAGCGCGGTTCCAACATAACCAAAGACACATGATCATGATCTTTTAAATTTTAACACTCTCGGTAGTGCCGGTCCTCCGAGATGTAGTAGTTTTGCTTTTTTCTCCGTTTGGTCCGTTACGTTGTACGCTGCAAACCCAAGCGCCACAGATTAAGCTTAAACGACTGGAAAATGGAATATCCATATAAAAAAATGAAAGCTCCACAGCTTCATTGGTTTGATCAATAGATGGCGTATTACAACTCATCATTATATTGCTATCCTGTTCTTGCAATGTGTTTCGACAAGTTTCATCTTATCATGACCTATATAGCCTTATAACTTTCTGAGCAAAAATCTATGTGAATGGTCGTGTGGTCAGATACGTGGGTATCAACACAACGACCATAACTCAATTCTCACTTGCTTCAGTACTGGTGGTTTCCATTGGAGTTTAGTAATTAACAATTGTATCGCCGTTCTAGTTCTAGCGATGCATAACTTCAATGCGAAACCATACAACAGTACAGAGGAAATGAGAAAGCTCTCCTCCAAGCGATGAAGCTCAACTGGTTGGGGTATCCCACCAACAGAGAGCGCCACCAGCTTTTTTGCTATTTTTAGAATGAATGAGTCGTTTGCCGTCTGCTAAACGAAGTCTTTCTATATTCCGTTTAGGTAGAGAACTTGAGTCGTTTAGAAGCCGTTTAGTGGTCGTTTAGTGGATTTGTGGCACTTGGGAAGAAGCATTCCAACGCTTCCTTCCAAATTTTCCATTCTGTTGCGAGTTTAGCAGTTTCGATTTTATCGCACAGCAACATTGGTACTGGTCGCATTTCTTGCATCTACAAGAACAAAAACAAACAAAAACACAAAACTAAATAAATCTTGTGTTCATCAACCAGAAACTTAGTTACTGGTGTCCAGATCAGTCTTAACATCAACTGTTAAATCAATCTGCAACCACAAATATCTTTCCTCTTCTCGAGTGCTACCAACTCGAATCATTCTATAACCCACATATTCCTAAGATTCTATCCATCGTCTCTGTATTTCCTGAGAAACTTCCCGAACATTCCCGAAATTACCGTAGCATGGAGAAATTACTATCAATTTCTAATACTGGGAATAGCCATTTTTTTTTTAGCTCCTTGCGCCTGTAATAAACATGGAGAATTCTTTACAATTCTCGCACCTATGCTGGAGAAATGCATTCATTTCTGCCAACCTCCTTTTTTTCATGGAGAATTCTCTTACAATTCACGCATTTTTCTGGAGAAATCCATTGATTTCCGCCAACCTCCGTTTTCAAACCATGGAGAATTCTCTTACAATTCTCGCTCTTGTCCTGGAGAAATCCAATGATTTCCGCCAACCTCCTTTGCACAAACATGGAGAATTTTGAACCAATTCTCGCACTACTTGTGGAGAAATCCATTGATTTCCGCCAACCTCCTTTGAGCAACCCTGGAGAATTCTAATTCAATTCTCGCACATTTCCTGGAAAACTATTAGTTTTCGCCACTTCATGTTGGTAAAAATGACGCTTTACCTAATGATGCTGCTCATTTTAACTTTTCACAATAGAATAATCCATATTATTCCAACCTTTCCACGATGGGTTCGATGACATTTTGTGTGTTAGCGAAAACGACGCTTCGCATAACCACACTTTTTTCCCGCTTATTGTTCCAAACTTGTCCATTACGGTTACAGCTTCATTATACACTATTTCACGTATAAAACTCTTAACTTTATTCACTTTAGGAGAAATTATATATTCCTCACCTTTTTTCCTTGTTTTCTGCGTTAAATTCCAAATCCTCGTCGCCAGATTGTAGTAGCGTGTCCGCTGCTGTCGGTCGTCGTACATGAATCATCTTGTCAGTCGTGTCTTCGTGCGTCTCGTCTGTGTGTGTGTCTCGGGTTCGACAACCCAAATAACAATTCCATAAGGTCAATGTAACGCCAAAGGTGTATATATAAAGTAATATGCTACAATCCCCCCCTTTTTTATAAATATTTATTTGTGTATAATCATAATGTGGAAATTCCATATTGCCCTTTATTTGTCCTTTAGGTGTAACATTTATAACGGTAAATGTATCATAGTGAAAAAAGCTAATATGATATGTAGTCACGATGTCTTACTGGAGGTTGGACCACCCGTTTGGATGAACCAGGCTCTGATAGCGTCTAGGCGAATTGTTACTCGGACCAAGGATGTTATCTGCAGATGAATCTGTCCGCAATAATCCGCTTGAAGAAGCTCATTTATCTTTTTGAGATGTGCGGAGCTTCTCCTGTATTCTTTCCCTGTTTCCTTTGATTTAATAATTGTGTCTGTACCTATGTTATGACGGACGATAAATTCTTCGGTACTGAACTCCGTATCTAGTTTGTTCGTTTTCCGTATTCTTTTAGCCAAACTTCATCCCCTTCTTCGATCGAGCTTTCTTGCGCACCCCGTCGCTTATCAGCATATTGTTTCCCTTTCTCTTTTATCAACGTGTCTCTATCTCTTACTTCCGGGTCCTCCTGAAAAGATGACAATAACGGTAATTTGCCCTTGATCCGTCGAACAAACATGATTTCTCCCGGAGATTTTCCCGTAGTCGGATGCTTGGTTGAATGATTGTTAGTAGGTACTGATATAGTTCCCGACGCCAGTCTCGTCCAAGTTCTTGGGATATACGCAACCGTTTTAGAATTGATCAATTTGGACGTTCGACCTCTCCGTTCGATTGAGGACAATAGGGAATGGTATTCATGAGTTTAATACCATTCGCCTCACTAAACTCCTTCCATTCCGTATATTCTTTGCTAAGTTGTGGCGCGTTGTCAGCTTTCAGTGCAATTGGAATGCCGTACCGACTAAACATTGTTGAAAGTTCTTTTATAACATCGCTGGTAGTTGTGGTTTCCATTTCACACACTTGCATGAATCGGCTGTAGCAATCGATTACTACTAGGAGATGTTGTCCTTCTGGGAGAGGACCGAGAAAATCTAAGGCAATTGTGTGCCAAGGAGAAACAGATAATTTATTTCGTTGTAAGGGTTCCGGAGGTGCTGCTGCCTCTACAAGTGTACAGCCTCGGCAATTCTTAACAAATTGTTCCACCTGTCCATCCATCTTTGGCCACCAAACATGAGATCTTAGATGATTTTTCATCATAGTGATGCCTGGGTGTCCCTCATGGCCTGTTTTCAGCACATTATCCCTTAAAGCTAATGGTACGACAATTCGATCTCCTCTAAGAAGAACTCCTCCTAGTTCACATAATTCATTGTCAATCACACGGTACTCGATAGGTAGCTCTTGTGTTTTTCCCGTGTTCAATAACGTTAATACTTCTTGAATTTCTACGTCTTGTCTACTTTCTGTTTCTATATCACGCCAGTTCAACGCTGAAGAATTTGCCGCATGAGTAGCCACTTCTCTTACGAATATTTCTTCTGATGCATCGAATGGTATCGCATTTTGTACTGGAAGCCGAGGTAATGCATCAGCTACATTATCTTTCCCTGACATAAACACGATCCTATAGTCGAATGCTTGTAAACGCAATACCCATCTTTCTATGCGCGCACACGGTTTTGATCTTTTCGAGAATAGATAGTTTAATGCCTTACAATCCGTGAATATGTCAAATTCTTTACCTAGTAAATAATATTGGAAACGTTCAACACCCCAAATAATACCTAGTGCTTCCTTTTCAGTCTGGCAGTAACGATGTTCTGTGTCCGTTAATGCTTTGGAAGCGAAGCTGATAACACGATGTTTGTCACTATTATCGAACTGAATAAGGATAGCGCCCAATCCATGCGGACTAGCGTCGGTCATTATGGCAGTTCGGTCCTCGACTTTATAAAATCCCAAGTTATCAATATTCCCCATTGCTTTCTTTATGGCATTGAATGCTTTTGCGTGTTCTTCTGTCCATCCAAATCTGGTGTCCTTATGTAGCAATCACCGTAAGGGTTCATCGAGGGTGGCTAGCATCGGTACGAACTTATTCATGTAATTTGCCAACCCAAGAAAACTACGAACTTCTGTTTCACATCGCGGTTCACGGAACGATAGAATAGTTCCAATTTTGTTTCTTGATGGCATAATTCCCTCTTGATTAAGACTGTGTCCTAAAAATTCTATATCCGATACTCGCAATTGGCATTTCTCCCAGTTCAATTCTATTCCACGGTTTTTTAATCGACTAAGAACCTGCATATGATAGAAAAGACCCATTTATTCAATAGATTTGTTACATTCAATTCAATTCAAACATTCCATTACCTTATTCAACCTTTATCATGCTCCTGCAAATTTTGACCTTCAATTAGCACGTCATCGAGATACCAATTGTTCCTTCGCAACCAGATAGAGTCTCATCCATCGCCTTTTGAAATAACTCTGGAGCAGTCACCAAACCGAACGGCAGCCGCTTGAAACGGTACAACCCTCGTCGGGTTATGAAAGTTGTCACGTCTCGCGAATCCTCAAGACACAAACGAGGCTCTCCGTTTGACTTTCCCACTACGACCAATGGCGAAACCCATGTCGTCGGGCCTGTCTTTATCTCGATTATATCCCTTTTTAACAATCCATCTAACTTCCGATCTACTGACTCCTCCAAAGGTATCGGAATTCGTCGCATTGGCTGATAGACCGGGATGATCTGTGGATTCATCTTGATTTTTGCTGTTATGCCCTTCATTTTTGGAAACGGATCTACTTGCACTCTGTTTATGTCTAGCCCGACTTTCAAAATACCTAGTTGCTTAGCCGTCTTGTCACCCAGTAAGCAACGTTGTCCTTTTTCTACCACAAAAAACTCCGCTTGAATGCGTTGGCCCCCTACAGCAACCTCCGCAACAAAAGTGCCTAATATTGTGAGTGGTTTTTTGCTTCCGTATGCCCTCAAGATCTTCGAACTTCGTTTCGTTGATGAAACTACCGCTATGTTCCGATTTTTTAATTCCTCCCACATTTCACTAGGAATTAAATTGGCATCAGCGCCTGAATCGACCATCATTTCAAGAGAAACTCCTCCAAGCATACAAGATATTACGTTTGACTCATTCCCTGAATAGAATGCATAATACACTTTCGAACTATGTGTTTCCTCCTCAGTTTTCGGTTGTTTTGCCTCTGATGATTCGTCAATTGCTCTTATTTGACGTTTAGTCGGACCCTTCTCCATAAACTTTCGGCACATTTGTTCAAAATGACCAAGTTTCTTACAATTTCTACATTCCTTCCCGCGAGCAGGGCAATTGAAAGATGCCGCAAAGTGTCCTACACGTCCGCAATTGAAACAAGCCTTTTCATTACGCCTGTTTTCAACTTGTCTGGATCCCTTATATTCCGCTCTGGGATTTCCTTTTCTTCCGCCGTGCTCGATTTTAAACACTTTTTCAGATGATGGTCCAGCTGCCATTTCAGCTGTTTGATTATCTATGCTCTCTTGCGCAACTCCCATGTCTTCGATTTCCGAAAACTTCAAATTTTTCTGCAAAATTTTCCGTCGGACTTCATTGGAAGAACATCCTTGAACTACTGCATCTGTTAAGTATATGTCCCGCAGTGTTGAAGCTACTTCTTTACTGTACTTGTCAAATCCACACTGAGATGCCTGTTGTTTTAAACGAATCAAATATTCCGCAAAACGTTCACCTGGTTTTTGTTTCATCATTCGCAGGTTGCGTCTCTCCGTTGTAGCTTGATACTGCGGTCCGAAAAACTCATCCAGTTTTTCAACTGCCTGGTCATACCAGCGCGGTTCCAACATAACCAAAGACACATGATCATGATCTTTTAAATTTTTAAACACTCTCGGTAGTGCCGGTCCTCCGAGATGTAGTAGTTTTGCTTTTTTCTCCGTTTGGTCCGTTACGTTGTACGCTGCAAAGTAGCATTCCAACGCTTCCTTCCAAATTTTCCATTCTGTTGCGAGTTTAGCAGTTTCGATTTTATCGCACAGCAACATTGGTACTGGTCGCATTTCTTGCATCTACAAGAACAAAAACAAATAAAAACACAAAACTAAATAAATCTTGTGTTCATCAACCAGAAACTTAGTTACTGGTGTCCAGATCAGTCTTAACATCAACTGTTAAATCAATCTGCAACCACAAATATCTTTCCTCTTCTCGAGTGCTACCAACTCGAATCATTCTATAACCCACATATTCCTAAGATTCTATCCATCGTCTCTGTATTTCCTGAGAAAACTTCCCGAACATTCCCGAAATTACCGTAGCATGGAGAAATTTACTATCAATTTCTAACACTGGGAATAGCCATTTTTTTTTTAGCTCCTTGCGCCTGTAATAAACATGGAGAATTCTTTTACAATTCTCGCACCTATGCTGGAGAAATGCATTCATTTCTGCCAACCTCCTTTTTTTCATGGAGAATTCTCTTACAATTCACGCATTTTTCTGGAGAAATCCATTGATTTCCGCCAACCTCCGTTTTCAAACCATGGAGAATTCTCTTACAATTCTCGCTCTTGTCCTGGAGAAATCCAATGATTTCCGCCAACCTCCTTTGCACAAACATGGAGAATTTTGAACCAATTCTCGCACTACTTGTGGAGAAATCCATTGATTTCCGCCAACCTCCTTTGAGCAACCCTGGAGAATTCTAATTCAATTCTCGCACATTTCCTGGAAAACTATTAGTTTTCGCCACTTCATGTTGGTAAAAATGACGCTTTACCTAATGATGCTGCTCATTTTAACTTTTCACAATAGAATAATCCATATTATTCCAACCTTTCCACGATGGGTTCGATGACATTTTGTGTGTTAGCGAAAACGACGCTTCGCATAACCACACTTTTTTTCCCGCTTATTGTTCCAAACTTGTCCATTACGGTTACAGCTTCATTATACACTATTTCACGTATAAAACTCTTAACTTTATTCACTTTAGGAGAAAATTATATATTCCTCACCTTTTTTCCTTGTTTTCTGCGTTAAATTCCAAAATCCTCGTCGCCAGATTGTAGTAGCGTGTCCGCTGCTGTCGGTCGTCGTACATGAATCATCTTGTCAGTCGTGTCTTCGTGCGTCTCGTCTGTGTGTGTGTCTCGGGGTTCGACAACCCAAATAACAATTCCATAAGGTCAATGTAACGCCAAAGGTGTATATATAAAGTAATATGCTACAATCCCCCCCTTTTTATAAATATTTATTTGTGTATAATCATAATGTGGAAATTCCATATTGCCCTTTATTTGTCCTTTAGGTGTAACATTTATAACGGTAAATGTATCATAGTGAAAAAAGCTAATATGATATGTAGTCACGATGTCTTACTGGAGGTTGGACCACCCGTTTGGATGAACCAGGCTCTGATAGCGTCTTAGGCGAATTGTTACTCGGACCAAGGATGTTATCTGCAGATGAATCTGTCCACAATAATCCGCTTGAAGAAGCTTCATTTATCTTTTTGAGATGTGCGGAGCTTCTCCTGTATTCTTTCCCTGTTTCCTTTGATTTAATAATTGTGTCTGTACCTATGTTATGACGGACGATAAATTCTTCGGTACTGAACTCCGTATCTAGTTTGTTCGTTTTCCGTATTCTTTTAGCCAAAACTTCATCCCTTCTTCGATCGAGCTTTCTTGCGCACCCCGTCGCTTATCAGCATATTGTTTCCCTTTCTCTTTTATCAACGTGTCTCTATCTCTTACTTCCGGGTCCTCCTGAAAAGATGACAATAACGGTAATTTGCCCTTGATCCGTCGAACAAACATGATTTCTCCCGGAGATTTTCCCGTAGTCGGATGCTTGGTTGAATGGTATGTTAGTAGGTACTGATATAGTTCCCGACGCCAGTCTCGTCCAAGTTCTTGGGATATACGCAACCGTTTTAGAATTGATCGATTTTGACGTTCGACCTCTCCGTTCGATTGAGGACAATAGGGAATGGTATTCATGAGTTTAATACCATTCGCCTCACTAAACTCCTTCCATTCCGTATATTCTTTGCTAAGTTGTGGCGCGTTGTCAGCTTTCAGTGCAATTGGAATGCCGTACCGACTAAACATTGTTGAAAGTTCTTTTATAACATCGCTGGTAGTTGTGGTTTCCATTTCACACACTTGCATGAATCGGCTGTAGCAATCGATTACTACTAGGAGATGTTGTCCTTCTGGGAGAGGACCGAGAAAATCTAAGGCAATTGTGTGCCAAGGAGAAACAGATAATTTATTTCGTTGTAAGGGTTCCGGAGGTGCTGCTGCCTCTACAAGTGTACAGCCTCGGCAATTCTTAACAAATTGTTCCACCTGTCCATCCATCTTTGGCCACCAAACATGAGATCTTAGATGATTTTTCATCATAGTGATGCCTGGGTGTCCCTCATGGCCCGTTTTCAGCACATTATCCCTTAAAGCTAATGGTACGACAATTCGATCTCCTCTAAGAAGAACTCCTCCTAGTTCACATAATTCATTGTCAATCACACGGTACTCGATAGGTAGCTCTTGTGTTTTTCCCGTGTTCAATAACGTTAATACTTCTTGAATTTCTACGTCTTGTCTACTTTCTGTTTCTATATCACGCCAGTTCAACGCTGAAGAATTTGCCGCATGAGTAGCCACTTCTCTTACGAATATTTCTTCTGATGGATCGAATGGTATCGCATTTTGTACTGGAAGCCGAGGTAATGCATCAGCTACATTATCTTTCCCTGACATAAACACGATCCTATAGTCGAATGCTTGTAAACGCAATACCCATCTTTCTATGCGCGCACACGGTTTTGATCTTTTCGAGAAGAGATAGTTTAATGCCTTACAATCCGTGAATATGTCAAATTCTTTACCTAGTAAATAATATTGGAAACGTTCAACACCCCAAATAATACCTAGTGCTTCCTTTTCAGTCTGGCAGTAACGATGTTCTGTGTCCGTTAATGCTTTGGAAGCGAAGCTGATAACACGATGTTTGTCACTATTATCGAACTGAATAAGGATAGCGCCCAATCCATGCGGACTAGCGTCGGTCATTATGGCAGTTCGGTCCTCGACTTTATAAAATCCCAAGTTATCAATATTCCCCATTGCTTTCTTTATGGCATTGAATGCTTTTGCGTGTTCTTCTGTCCATCCAAATCTGGTGTCCTTATGTAGCAATCACCGTAAGGGTTCATCGAGGGTGGCTAGCATCGGTACGAACTTATTCATGTAATTTGCCAACCCAAGAAAACTACGAACTTCTGTTTCACATCGCGGTTCACGGAACGATAGAATAGTTCCAATTTTGTTTCTTGATGGCATAATTCCCTCTTGATTAAGACTGTGTCCTAAAAATTCTATATCCGATACTCGCAATTGGCATTTCTCCCAGTTCAATTCTATTCCACGGTTTTTTAATCGACTAAGAACCTGCATATGATAGAAAAGACCCATTTATTCAATAGATTTGTTACATTCAATTCAATTCAAACATTCCATTACCTTATTCAACCTTTTATCATGCTCCTGCAAATTTTGACCTTCAATTAGCACGTCATCGAGATACCAAATTGTTCCTTCGCAACCAGATAGAGTCTCATCCATCGCCTTTTGAAATAACTCTGGAGCAGTCACCAAACCGAACGGCAGCCGCTTGAAACGGTACAACCCTCGTCGGGTTATGAAAGTTGTCACGTCTCGCGAATCCTCAAGACACAAACGAGGCTCTCCGTTTGACTTTCCCACTACGACCAATGGCGAAACCCTTGTCGTCGGGCCTGTCTTTATCTCGATTATATCCCTTTTTAACAATCCATCTAACTTCCGATCTACTGACTCCTCCAAAGGTATCGGAATTCGTCGCATTGGCTGATAGACCGGGATGATCTGTGGATTCATCTTGATTTTTGCTGTTATGCCCTTCATTTTTGGAAACGGATCTACTTGCACTCTGTTTATGTCTAGCCCGACTTTCAAAATACCTAGTTGCTTAGCCGTCTTGTCACCCAGTAAGCAACGTTGTCCTTTTTCTACCACAAAAAACTCCGCTTGAATGCGTTGGCCCCCTACAGCAACCTCCGCAACAAAAGTGCCTAATATTGTGAGTGGTTTTTTGCTTCCGTATGCCCTCAAGATCTTCGAACTTCGTTTCGTTGATGAAACTACCGCTATGTTCCGATTTTTTAATTCCTCCCACATTTCACTAGGAATTAAATTGGCATCAGCGCCTGAATCGACCATCATTTCAAGAGAAACTCCTCCAAGCATACAAGATATTACGTTTGACTCATTCCCTGAATAGAATGCATAATACACTTCGAACTATGTGTTTCCTCCTCAGTTTTCGGTTGTTTTGCCTCTGATGATTCGTCAATTGCTCTTATTTGACGTTTAGTCGGACCCTTCTCCATAAACTTTCGGCACATTTGTTCAAAATGACCAAGTTTCTTACAATTTCTACATTCCTTCCCGCGAGCAGGGCAATTGAAAGATGCCGCAAAGTGTCCTACACGTCCGCAATTGAAACAAGCCTTTTCATTACGCCTGTTTTCAACTTGTCTGGATCCCTTATATTCCGCTCTGGGATTTCCTTTTCTTCCGCCGTGCTCGATTTTAAACACTTTTTCAGATGATGGTCCAGCTGCCATTTCAGCTGTTTGATTATCTATGCTCTCTTGCGCAACTCCCATGTCTTCGATTTCCGAAAACTTCAAATTTTTCTGCAAAATTTTCCGTCGGACTTCATTGGAAGAACATCCTTGAACTACTGCATCTGTTAAGTATATGTCCCGCAGTGTTGAAGCTACTTCTTTACTGTACTTGTCAAATCCACACTGAGATGCCTGTTGTTTTAAACGAATCAAATATTCCGCAAAACGTTCACCTGGTTTTTGTTTCATCATTCGCAGGTTGCGTCTCTCCGTTGTAGCTTGATACTGCGGTCCGAAAAACTCATCCAGTTTTTCAACTGCCTGGTCATACCAGCGCGGTTCCAACATAACCAAAGACACATGATCATGATCTTTTAAATTTTTAAACACTCTCGGTAGTGCCGGTCCTCCGAGATGTAGTAGTTTTGCTTTTTTCTCCGTTTGGTCCGTTACGTTGTACGCTGCAAAGTAGCATTCCAACGCTTCCTTCCAAATTTTCCATTCTGTTGCGAGTTTAGCAGTTTCGATTTTATCGCACAGCAACATTGGTACTGGTCGCATTTCTTGCATCTACAAGAACAAAAACAAATAAAAACACAAAACTAAATAAATCTTGTGTTCATCAACCAGAAACTTAGTTACTGGTGTCCAGATCAGTCTTAACATCAACTGTTAAATCAATCTGCAACCACAAATATCTTTCCTCTTCTCGAGTGCTACCAACTCGAATCATTCTATAACCCACATATTCCTAAGATTCTATCCATCGTCTCTGTATTTCCTGAGAAAACTTCCCGAACATTCCCGAAATTACCGTAGCATGGAGAAATTTACTATCAATTTCTAACACTGGGAATAGCCATTTTTTTTTTAGCTCCTTGCGCCTGTAATAAACATGGAGAATTCTTTTACAATTCTCGCACCTATGCTGGAGAAATGCATTCATTTCTGCCAACCTCCTTTTTTTCATGGAGAATTCTCTTACAATTCACGCATTTTTCTGGAGAAATCCATTGATTTCCGCCAACCTCCGTTTTCAAACCATGGAGAATTCTCTTACAATTCTCGCTCTTGTCCTGGAGAAATCCAATGATTTCCGCCAACCTCCTTTGCACAAACATGGAGAATTTTGAACCAATTCTCGCACTACTTGTGGAGAAATCCATTGATTTCCGCCAACCTCCTTTGAGCAACCCTGGAGAATTCTAATTCAATTCTCGCACATTTCCTGGAAAACTATTAGTTTTCGCCACTTCATGTTGGTAAAAATGACGCTTTACCTAATGATGCTGCTCATTTTAACTTTTCACAATAGAATAATCCATATTATTCCAACCTTTCCACGATGGGTTCGATGACATTTTGTGTGTTAGCGAAAACGACGCTTCGCATAACCACACTTTTTTTCCCGCTTATTGTTCCAAACTTGTCCATTACGGTTACAGCTTCATTATACACTATTTCACGTATAAAACTCTTAACTTTATTCACTTTAGGAGAAAATTATATATTCCTCACCTTTTTTCCTTGTTTTCTGCGTTAAATTCCAAAATCCTCGTCGCCAGATTGTAGTAGCGTGTCCGCTGCTGTCGGTCGTCGTACATGAATCATCTTGTCAGTCGTGTCTTCGTGCGTCTCGTCTGTGTGTGTGTCTCGGGGTTCGACAACCCAATTAACAATTCCATAAGGTCAATGTAACGCCAAAGGTGTATATATAAAGTAATATGCTACAATCCCCCCCCTTTTTATAAATATTTATTTGTGTATAATCATAATGTGGAAATTCCATATTGCCCTTTATTTGTCCTTTAGGTGTAACATTTATAACGGTAAATGTATCATAGTGAAAAAAGCTAATATGATATGTAGTCACGATGTCTTACTGGAGGTTGGACCACCCGTTTGGATGAACCAGGCTCTGATAGCGTCTTAGGCGAATTGTTACTCGGACCAAGGATGTTATCTGCAGATGAATCTGTCCGCAATAATCCGCTTGAAGAAGCTTCATTTATCTTTTTGAGATGTGCGGAGCTTCTCCTGTATTCTTTCCCTGTTTCCTTTGATTTAATAATTGTGTCTGTACCTATGTTATGACGGACGATAAATTCTTCGGTACTGAACTCCGTATCTAGTTTGTTCGTTTTCCGTATTCTTTTAGCCAAAACTTCATCCCCTTCTTCGATCGAGCTTTCTTGCGCACCCCGTCGCTTATCAGCATATTGTTTCCCTTTCTCTTTTATCAACGTGTCTCTATCTCTTACTTCCGGGTCCTCCTGAAAAGATGACAATAACGGTAATTTGCCCTTGATCCGTCGAACAAACATGATTTCTCCCGGAGATTTTCCCGTAGTCGGATGCTTGGTTGAATGGTATGTTAGTAGGTACTGATATAGTTCCCGACGCCAGTCTCGTCCAAGTTCTTGGGATATACGCAACCGTTTTAGAATTGATCGATTTTGACGTTCGACCTCTCCGTTCGATTGAGGACAATAGGGAATGGTATTCATGAGTTTAATACCATTCGCCTCACTAAACTCCTTCCATTCCGTATATTCTTTGCTAAGTTGTGGCGCGTTGTCAGCTTTCAGTGCAATTGGAATGCCGTACCGACTAAACATTGTTGAAAGTTCTTTTATAACATCGCTGGTAGTTGTGGTTTCCATTTCACACACTTGCATGAATCGGCTGTAGCAATCGATTACTACTAGGAGATGTTGTCCTTCTGGGAGAGGACCGAGAAAATCTAAGGCAATTGTGTGCCAAGGAGAAACAGATAATTTATTTCGTTGTAAGGGTTCCGGAGGTGCTGCTGCCTCTACAAGTGTACAGCCTCGGCAATTCTTAACAAATTGTTCCACCTGTCCATCCATCTTTGGCCACCAAACATGAGATCTTAGATGATTTTTCATCATAGTGATGCCTGGGTGTCCCTCATGGCCCGTTTTCAGCACATTATCCCTTAAAGCTAATGGTACGACAATTCGATCTCCTCTAAGAAGAACTCCTCCTAGTTCACATAATTCATTGTCAATCACACGGTACTCGATAGGTAGCTCTTGTGTTTTTCCCGTGTTCAATAACGTTAATACTTCTTGAATTTCTACGTCTTGTCTACTTTCTGTTTCTATATCACGCCAGTTCAACGCTGAAGAATTTGCCGCATGAGTAGCCACTTCTCTTACGAATATTTCTTCTGATGGATCGAATGGTATCGCATTTTCTACTGGAAGCCGAGGTAATGCATCAGCTACATTATCTTTCCCTGACATAAACACGATCCTATAGTCGAATGCTTGTAAACGCAATACCCATCTTTCTATGCGCGCACACGGTTTTGATCTTTTCGAGAAGAGATAGTTTAATGCCTTACAATCCGTGAATATGTCAAATTCTTTACCTAGTAAATAATATTGGAAACGTTCAACACCCCAAATAATACCTAGTGCTTCCTTTTCAGTCTGGCAGTAACGATGTTCTGTGTCCATTAATGCTTTGGAAGCGAAGCTGATAACACGATGTTTGTCACTATTATCGAACTGAATAAGGATAGCGCCCAATCCATGCGGACTAGCGTCGGTCATTATGGCAGTTCGGTCCTCGACTTTATAAAATCCCAAGTTATCAATATTCCCCATTGCTTTCTTTATGGCATTGAATGCTTTTGCGTGTTCTTCTGTCCATCCAAATCTGGTGTCCTTATGTAGCAATCACCGTAAGGGTTCATCGAGGGTGGCTAGCATCGGTACGAACTTATTCATGTAATTTGCCAACCCAAGAAAACTACGAACTTCTGTTTCACATCGCGGTTCACGGAACGATAGAATAGTTCCAATTTTGTTTCTTGATGGCATAATTCCCTCTTGATTAAGACTGTGTCCTAAAAATTCTATATCCGATACTCGCAATTGGCATTTCTCCCACTTCAATTCTATTCCACGGTTTTTTAATCGACTAAGAACCTGCATATGATAGAAAAGACCCATTTATTCAATAGATTTGTTACATTCAATTCAATTCAAACATTCCATTACCTTATTCAACCTTTTATCATGCTCCTGCAAATTTTGACCTTCAATTAGCACGTCATCGAGATACCAAATTGTTCCTTCGCAACCAGATAGAGTCTCATCCATCGCCTTTTGAAATAACTCTGGAGCAGTCACCAAACCGAACGGCAGCCGCTTGAAACGGTACAACCCTCGTCGGGTTATGAAAGTTGTCACGTCTCGCGAATCCTCAAGACACAAACGAGGCTCTCCGTTTGACTTTCCCACTACGACCAATGGCGAAACCCTTGTCGTCGGGCCTGTCTTTATCTCGATTATATCCCTTTTTAACAATCCATCTAACTTCCGATCTACTGACTCCTCCAAAGGTATCGGAATTCGTCGCATTGGCTGATAGACCGGGATGATCTGTGGATTCATCTTGATTTTTGCTGTTATGCCCTTCATTTTTGGAAACGGATCTACTTGCACTCTGTTTATGTCTAGCCCGACTTTCAAAATACCTAGTTGCTTAGCCGTCTTGTCACCCAGTAAGCAACGTTGTCCTTTTTCTACCACAAAAAACTCCGCTTGAATGCGTTGGCCCCCTACAGCAACCTCCGCAACAAAAGTGCCTAATATTGTGAGTGGTTTTTTGCTTCCGTATGCCCTCAAGATCTTCGAACTTCGTTTCGTTGATGAAACTACCGCTATGTTCCGATTTTTTAATTCCTCCCACATTTCACTAGGAATTAAATTGGCATCAGCGCCTGAATCGACCATCATTTCAAGAGAAACTCCTCCAAGCATACAAGATATTACGTTTGACTCATTCCCTGAATAGAATGCATAATACACTTTCGAACTATGTGTTTCCTCCTCAGTTTTCGGTTGTTTTGCCTCTGATGATTCGTCAATTGCTCTTATTTGACGTTTAGTCGGACCCTTCTCCATAAACTTTCGGCACATTTGTTCAAAATGACCAAGTTTCTTACAATTTCTACATTCCTTCCCGCGAGCAGGGCAATTGAAAGATGCCGCAAAGTGTCCTACACGTCCGCAATTGAAACAAGCCTTTTCATTACGCCTGTTTTCAACTTGTCTGGATCCCTTATATTCCGCTCTGGGATTTCCTTTTCTTCCGCCGTGCTCGATTTTAAACACTTTTTCAGATGATGGTCCAGCTGCCATTTCAGCTGTTTGATTATCTATGCTCTCTTGCGCAACTCCCATGTCTTCGATTTCCGAAAACTTCAAATTTTTCTGCAAAATTTTCCGTCGGACTTCATTGGAAGAACATCCTTGAACTACTGCATCTGTTAAGTATATGTCCCGCAGTGTTGAAGCTACTTCTTTACTGTACTTGTCAAATCCACACTGAGATGCCTGTTGTTTTAAACGAATCAAATATTCCGCAAAACGTTCACCTGGTTTTTGTTTCATCATTCGCAGGTTGCGTCTCTCCGTTGTAGCTTGATACTGCGGTCCGAAAAACTCATCCAGTTTTTCAACTGCCTGGTCATACCAGCGCGGTTCCAACATAACCAAAGACACATGATCATGATCTTTTAAATTTTTAAACACTCTCGGTAGTGCCGGTCCTCCGAGATGTAGTAGTTTTGCTTTTTTCTCCGTTTGGTCCGTTACGTTGTACGCTGCAAAGTAGCATTCCAACGCTTCCTTCCAAATTTTCCATTCTGTTGCGAGTTTAGCAGTTTCGATTTTATCGCACAGCAACATTGGTACTGGTCGCATTTCTTGCATCTACAAGAACAAAAACAAATAAAAACACAAAACTAAATAAATCTTGTGTTCATCAACCAGAAACTTAGTTACTGGTGTCCAGATCAGTCTTAACATCAACTGTTAAATCAATCTGCAACCACAAATATCTTTCCTCTTCTCGAGTGCTACCAACTCGAATCATTCTATAACCCACATATTCCTAAGATTCTATCCATCGTCTCTGTATTTCCTGAGAAAACTTCCCGAACATTCCCGAAATTACCGTAGCATGGAGAAATTTACTATCAATTTCTAACACTGGGAATAGCCTTTTTTTTTTTTAGCTCCTTGCGCCTGTAATAAACATGGAGAATTCTTTTACGATTCTCGCACCTATGCTGGAGAAATGCATTCATTTCTGCCAACCTCCTTTTTTTCATGGAGAATTCTCTTACAATTCACGCATTTTTCTGGAGAAATCCATTGATTTCCGCCAACCTCCGTTTTCAAACCATGGAGAATTCTCTTACAATTCTCGCTCTTGTCCTGGAGAAATCCAATGATTTCCGCCAACCTCCTTTGCACAAACATGGAGAATTTTGAACCAATTCTCGCACTACTTGTGGAGAAATCCATTGATTTCCGCCAACCTCCTTTGAGCAACCCTGGAGAATTCTAATTCAATTCTCGCACATTTCCTGGAAAACTATTAGTTTTCGCCACTTAATGTTGGTAAAAATGACGCTTTACCTAATGATGCTGCTCATTTTAACTTTTCACAATAGAATAATCCATATTATTCCAACCTTTCCACGATGGGTTCGATGACATTTTGTGTGTTAGCGAAAACGACGCTTCGCATAACCACACTTTTTTTCCCGCTTATTGTTCCAAACTTGTCCATTACGGTTACAGCTTCATTATACACTATTTCACGTATAAAACTCTTAACTTTATTCACTTTAGGAGAAAATTATATATTCCTCACCTTTTTTCCTTGTTTTCTGCGTTAAATTCCAAAATCCTCGTCGCCAGATTGTAGTAGCGTGTCCGCTGCTGTCGGTCGTCGTACATGAATCATCTTGTCAGTCGTGTCTTCGTGCGTCTCGTCTGTGTGTGTGTCTCGGGGTTCGACAACCCAATTAACAATTCCATAAGGTCAATGTAACGCCAAAGGTGTATATATAAAGTAATATGCTACAATCCCCCCCTTTTTATAAATATTTATTTGTGTATAATCATAATGTGGAAATTCCATATTGCCCTTTATTTGTCCTTTAGGTGTAACATTTATAACGGTAAATGTATCATAGTGAAAAAAGCTAATATGATATGTAGTCACGATGTCTTACTGGAGGTTGGACCACCCGTTTGGATGAACCAGGCTCTGATAGCGTCTTAGGCGAATTGTTACTCGGACCAAGGATGTTATCTGCAGATGAATCTGTCCGCAATAATCCGCTTGAAGAAGCTTCATTTATCTTTTTGAGATGTGCGGAGCTTCTCCTGTATTCTTTCCCTGTTTCCTTTGATTTAATAATTGTGTCTGTACCTATGTTATGACGGACGATAAATTCTTCGGTACTGAACTCCGTATCTAGTTTGTTCGTTTTCCGTATTCTTTTAGCCAAAACTTCATCCCCTTCTTCGATCGAGCTTTCTTGCGCACCCCGTCGCTTATCAGCATATTGTTTCCCTTTCTCTTTTATCAACGTGTCTCTATCTCTTACTTCCGGGTCCTCCTGAAAAGATGACAATAACGGTAATTTGCCCTTGATCCGTCGAACAAACATGATTTCTCCCGGAGATTTTCCCGTAGTCGGATGCTTGGTTGAATGGTATGTTAGTAGGTACTGATATAGTTCCCGACGCCAGTCTCGTCCAAGTTCTTGGGATATACGCAACCGTTTTAGAATTGATCGATTTTGACGTTTTACCTCTCCGTTCGATTGAGGACAATAGGGAATGGTATTCATGAGTTTCGATTGAGGACAATAGGGAATGGTATTTGTTCTGTATTTACTGTTGTGAGTTCACTGATTTATTAGGAAAATACTTCGGGTTTACAAAATTCGTTTTATACGCGATAACAATGGCAATCGGAGAGAGAGTGACAGTAAAAAAAAGCGCGGACGCAAGCGGCGTGGTCTGCTTGGATGACAGCTGTTGACGTCTGTCACTTATCCTGCGTTCACATACATAACATTTCCTCCCTGCTTTAATAAAGATGCTTCTAGGGAGAAAACTTCTTGGGAGGCTGCCGGGGTCTGGTCGAACGACGCAAAGTTGTTGACACGTTTCCTGGTGGTTGTGGGCTGGAAGATGGTGTTGAGAAGGTCTCATCCTCCAAATCGTCATCAGCTGTTACGACCTGCTCTGGTTCTGCTGGGGCTGACGGTGCTGCGTGGCCATAGAAACGAAGCCTTCTAGTAGCGGTACTTGAAGATACAGCTAGTGGTGTCGATGTGGTAGTCGTTGCAACTGGTGGTGAGATTGCAGCTGAAGAACTTTCTTCTTCATCGTTGGTCTTCATTTCAAACCGTCGAATTTGATCAATGTGCCGCTTCAAATGTTGACCGTTGTACAACACATCGTAATGTAGGTCTCCCAATCGGGCGAAGATGGTAGCCGGAATCCACTTGTCCATGCGCGTGTTGCCTGATAGTACGTAGACGGACTGTCCAGGTGGCAAAGTTCGAAACGCAGGCCGGAACTGGGCTTTTTGTCTTTCGGAGACACTGGAGTGAACAGCTTGTGGTCTCACGAGGTCGAGTCGAGTACGAATGTTTCGTCCAAGAAACAGTTTGGCTGGAGAGTCTTTCGTCTCGGCGTGTGGAGTTTTACGGAAATGCTGTAGGAATGTGTTTAAGTTGTGTGTGAGGTTAGCACTTGTGGTTCCCATAGCTTTGAGACCATTTTTCACCGTTTGGACATAACGTTCGGCTTGTCCATTGGTTGCTGGGTGGTAAGGAGCGGTGAGTTTGTGATATTTGACTCCACTCTTTTGCAGGAACTCTTTAAACTCATTTGCGGTGAACTGAGTACCGTTATCGGATACTACGGTGATCGGTACTCCATACGTTGCAAAGAGTTCGTCTAGAATTTTAATTGTTGCTGCTGACGTTATAGTGTTTGTGGGCTTGACTTCGACCCATTTACTAAAAGCGTCGACAACAATTAACAGCATAGTGTTGCATACGGGACCAGCGAAGTCAATATGGATGCGCTCCCAGGGAGCACTCGGATACTCCCAGTGATGGCTGTCGAACCTGGGAGGTGTTGGTCCATAACGAGCACATGCGTGACACTCCTTAGCTGTTTTCTCTATATCGGCGTCGATGCCGGGCCAGTAGACATATGATCGGGCTAAGGCTTTCATCCTAACGATGCCGAAGTGTGCCACATGCAAATCGTTAAGAATGGCTTGACGTAGTGTGCTTGGTATGACTACTCGGTGCTCAAAGAGTAAACAGTTGGCTGCGATTGTGTACTTCGATTCGGGTGCTTTGTATCCATATTGTCCGAGGTTTTGACCTTGCTCAAGATGTTGAAGGATTTTTCCTAGGTGAGGATCTTTGCGTGTTTCTCGAGCAATGTGCTCTGCTCTTACTGGCAGTTGTTCGATTTGGACATGCGCAAATTGTTCAAAATCGTCGCCTGAGCTTCTTCCCTCGTCTTTGAATTGGTTGACATTAGAATTGTTCGGGATTCTCGAACAGTAGTCAGCGTTCGTGTTGAGATTCGTAGGCTTGAATACAACATCGAAGTTGAAGTGTGCCAAGTAGTCCGCATAATTCGCCATTCTGCTAATACACAACGTTGGAAGGGATTTCTCGGGGTGTAGAATTTGTGTTAGCGGTTTATGGTCCGTCACTAAAGTAAATTTACGTGCATACAAATAGTGAAAGAACTTTTTCACTGCCCACACGATTGCTAACGCCTCTTTGTCTATCTGCGGATACTTTTGCTCTGTTTTGGACATCGTGCAGCTAGCATAAGCTATGGGGCGTTCCGTTCCGTCAGACAATCGGTGTGATAGTACGGCTCCCAAACCGGTTTTGCTGGCATCCGTGGCTAAGATGACGGGAAGTGTAGGATCGTATTGTACCAAGACTTGCGGTGAGATTAGCGCTTCCTTAATATCTTGGTAGGCTTCATCCGCGTCGTCATTCCATTCGAATGTCTGCGCTGTGAGCAAATCACGTAAGCTACGAGCTCGTGTTGAAAGGTTCGGAATGAACGAACTGTAATAGGTAGCTTTGCCTAAAAATAGCTGCAGCTCTTCCGGGGTGTTTGGACGTGGAGCATCACGGATTGCGGCAATGTGTTTGTCGGATTTGTGCAACCCATGGCGATCGATCTTGTGACCAAGACACTCTAACGAAGGGACAGCAAATACACATTTCGCTCGGTTAAGCCGGAGTCCGTTATCTTTCAGTTTCTGTAGTGTATCTTTGAGGGTTTCGAGCAGGTTGTCGAAATTGGCTGCGGCTACGATTATGTCGTCGTAAAAATTGACCACGTTGTTTAGGTCTTGCAGAACGCTTTCCATACGCCTTTGCCATATTGCTGGGATATTGGCGGCTCCATACACTGCTCTGGTCGGTCGAATGAGACCATGTGTAACAGTGTTTAGCGTAAGGACGTGCTTGAAATCATCGTCTATAGGAAGGTGCGTGTATGCATCGGTTAAATCTAGATGACAAAAGAAGGCAGCTCCCTTCAGTTTGTTAAAAATGTCCTCGACCTTCGGGATGGGGTGTTCATCGACTATCATACGAGGGTTAACAGTCGGTTTGTAATTACCCGTAATTCTGATGTTCCCGTTCTTTTTAACAACGATGTGTGTGGGTGAAGCCCATTCGGAGTAATCAACTCGTTCGTAAAAACCTGCTGCAATCTTTTTGTTGATTTCTGCTGCGTAACGCTCTCGCAGAGAAAGTGGCACCTCTCTAGCCTTAGAAAAGATAGGTGTGGCGCCAGGCTTTAGATGTACTTTTGCCGGAGGACCAATTAGCTTTCCAGGGGTATCGCTAAAAACTTCTCGAAAATTTTCCAAAAGATCATTGAGTTTCAATTTTTGAATGGCTGATGGTTCTATGTCAGTGACTGATTGGACAGAAACATTAGGAGCAAACATGGAATTTATATCGATCTGATCTGAAAACTGCGCGATCCATTCTCTACCGAATAACGGCTCGGATGTTCCCGAAACAACATAAACGTTTAGTTTTCTATTTGCAGACCCTATGGCTACGTTGACTGGCAAACGTCCTAAACAGGTGATGCTGTGTCCTGAATAGCTAGAAAACTGTCGTTCGGATGGAAGTAAACGGAATTGTTTTTTAATTGTTTTCAACTTTGCTTCCGAAATAATACCGCATGGAGCTCCTGTGTCAAGCTCCATGTGTAAAGGATGTCCATCGATCGTAACTTCTACCATTTTCTTCCCGGATGGCGAAGTTGTTTGTAGGGCATTTAGCGTTTGTACGTAATCGATGGAGGCTTCTGGGCGGGTGTTTACGGGATTAATAGAATCTTCATCGTGGTTAGTTTTCCGAGATCTACACACTTTAGAAATGTGTCCCTTTTTGTTGCACGTGTTGCAACGAGCATCACGAAAACGACATTGATTTCGAAGGTGGTTTCCACCACAACCATTGCACATACCTGGATTTGTTGTACCTTGTTTTGGTTTACCTTGGGACGCTTCTCGCCGCGTTGACTTGCTGGGCTTCGACGTAGCACGAGATGCAGGTGTCTTCTTTGTCTTCGGCTGCTCGTAACCCAACTTATTCGTTGATTCGACGGACGGCATCCCTGCGTTAACCTCCTGCGCGGTGTTGTGTGTTGCTTCTAGCGTGCTGGCGATCTCACATGTATCTTTAAAGGTTACTGGATTCTTTGCGATAATCTCGTCGCAAATACCACGTTCCATTAGTCCGTGTAGCAATTGTTCGATGAGCATGCGGTCCAAGAATTCTCCGTAATCACAATGAGCAGCTCCCTGCTTCAGGCGTAGTGTGAATTGTGCGATGCTTTCTCCTTGCTGCTGCGTAATTTGCCGGAACTTGATGCTTTCGACAAACTTATTGCGTTGTTTGTCAAAATGCGTTTCGAGCGTTTTCCGGAGATCCTTGTACAGAATCTCTTGCGGTAGCTTCGGTGCAATCAGGAACTTTAGCGCGTTGTTTAACTCGGCTCCCATGTGGACTCTCGCGTAATCGGCGTACTTTTCGGTAGGGATACCGTTCAGGTGCAGGGCCCATTCCATTCGGTCGAAATAGTCGCAGACGGTCCCTTCGGTGGTGCGATAAGCTGGATGAGAAAATGACGGTGCCCGTGACGTCGAGGGTGTTGCATCTTGGCGTGCTTCCCCTGCCGCTGATCCGATGGCTGTTTTTAGGGCTTCCGCGATCATGCGGGATAGCGCAGCCATAGACGATGGATCTAGTGTCGTCATTTTAAAGTAAGTTTTCCTCACAGTGAATCTCTCACAAGGGTAATGTACGTTACAGACTGTGGACCGTAAATCCGGAACTTCTGACACCAAATGTTCTGTATTTACTGTTGTGAGTTCACTGATTTATTAGGAAAATACTTCGGGTTTACAAAATTCGTTTTATACGCGATAACAATGGCAATCGGAGAGAGAGTGACAGTAAAAAAAAGCGCGGACGCAAGCGGCGTGGTCTGCTTGGATGACAGCTGTTGACGTCTGTCACTTATCCTGCGTTCACATACATAACAGTATTCATGAGTTTAATACCATTCGCCTCACTAAACTCCTTCCATTCCGTATATTCTTTGCTAAGTTGTGGCGCGTTGTCAGCTTTCAGTGCAATTGGAATGCCGTACCGACTAAACATTGTTGAAAGTTCTTTTATAACATCGCTGGTAGTTGTGGTTTCCATTTCACACACTTGCATGAATCGGCTGTAGCAATCGATTACTACTAGGAGATGTTGTCCTTCTGGGAGAGGACCGAGAAAATCTAAGGCAATTGTGTGCCAAGGAGAAACAGATAATTTATTTCGTTGTAAGGGTTCCGGAGGTGCTGCTGCCTCTACAAGTGTACAGCCTCGGCAATTCTTAACAAATTGTTCCACCTGTCCATCCATCTTTGGCCACCAAACATGAGATCTTAGATGATTTTTCATCATAGTGATGCCTGGGTGTCCCTCATGGCCCGTTTTCAGCACATTATCCCTTAAAGCTAATGGTACGACAATTCGATCTCCTCTAAGAAGAACTCCTCCTAGTTCACATAATTCATTGTCAATCACACGGTACTCGATAGGTAGCTCTTGTGTTTTTCCCGTGTTCAATAACGTTAATACTTCTTGAATTTCTACGTCTTGTCTACTTTCTGTTTCTATATCACGCCAGTTCAACGCTGAAGAATTTGCCGCATGAGTAGCCACTTCTCTTACGAATATTTCTTCTGATGGATCGAATGGTATCGCATTTTGTACTGGAAGCCGAGGTAATGCATCAGCTACATTATCTTTCCCTGACATAAACACGATCCTATAGTCGAATGCTTGTAAACGCAATACCCATCTTTCTATGCGCGCACACGGTTTTGATCTTTTCGAGAAGAGATAGTTTAATGCCTTACAATCCGTGAATATGTCAAATTCTTTACCTAGTAAATAATATTGGAAACGTTCAACACCCCAAATAATACCTAGTGCTTCCTTTTCAGTCTGGCAGTAACGATGTTCTGTGTCCATTAATGCTTTGGAAGCGAAGCTGATAACACGATGTTTGTCACTATTATCGAACTGAATAAGGATAGCGCCCAATCCATGCGGACTAGCGTCGGTCATTATGGCAGTTCGGTCCTCGACTTTATAAAATCCCAAGTTATCAATATTCCCCATTGCTTTCTTTATGGCATTGAATGCTTTTGCGTGTTCTTCTGTCCATCCAAATCTGGTGTCCTTATGTAGCAATCACCGTAAGGGTTCATCGAGGGTGGCTAGCATCGGTACGAACTTATTCATGTAATTTGCCAACCCAAGAAAACTACGAACTTCTGTTTCACATCGCGGTTCACGGAACGATAGAATAGTTCCAATTTTGTTTCTTGATGGCATAATTCCCTCTTGATTAAGACTGTGTCCTAAAAATTCTATATCCGATACTCGCAATTGGCATTTCTCCCACTTCAATTCTATTCCACGGTTTTTTAATCGACTAAGAACCTGCATATGATAGAAAAGACCCATTTATTCAATAGATTTGTTACATTCAATTCAATTCAAACATTCCATTACCTTATTCAACCTTTTATCATGCTCCTGCAAATTTTGACCTTCAATTAGCACGTCATCGAGATACCAAATTGTTCCTTCGCAACCAGATAGAGTCTCATCCATCGCCTTTTGAAATAACTCTGGAGCAGTCACCAAACCGAACGGCAGCCGCTTGAAACGGTACAACCCTCGTCGGGTTATGAAAGTTGTCACGTCTCGCGAATCCTCAAGACACAAACGAGGCTCTCCGTTTGACTTTCCCACTACGACCAATGGCGAAACCCTTGTCGTCGGGCCTGTCTTTATCTCGATTATATCCCTTTTTAACAATCCATCTAACTTCCGATCTACTGACTCCTCCAAAGGTATCGGAATTCGTCGCATTGGCTGATAGACCGGGATGATCTGTGGATTCATCTTGATTTTTGCTGTTATGCCCTTCATTTTTGGAAACGGATCTACTTGCACTCTGTTTATGTCTAGCCCGACTTTCAAAATACCTAGTTGCTTAGCCGTCTTGTCACCCAGTAAGCAACGTTGTCCTTTTTCTACCACAAAAAAACTCCGCTTGAATGCGTTGGCCCCCTACAGCAACCTCCGCAACAAAAGTGCCTAATATTGTGAGTGGTTTTTTGCTTCCGTATGCCCTCAAGATCTTCGAACTTCGTTTCGTTGATGAAACTACCGCTATGTTCCGATTTTTTAATTCCTCCCACATTTCACTAGGAATTAAATTGGCATCAGCGCCTGAATCGACCATCATTTCAAGAGAAACTCCTCCAAGCATACAAGATATTACGTTTGACTCATTCCCTGAATAGAATGCATAATACACTTTCGAACTATGTGTTTCCTCCTTAGTTTTCGGTTGTTTTGCCTCTGATGATTCGTCAATTGCTCTTATTTGACGTTTAGTCGGACCCTTCTCCATAAACTTTCGGCACATTTGTTCAAAATGACCAAGTTTCTTACAATTTCTACATTCCTTCCCGCGAGCAGGGCAATTGAAAGATGCCGCAAAGTGTCCTACACGTCCGCAATTGAAACAAGCCTTTTCATTACGCCTGTTTTCAACTTGTCTGGATCCCTTATATTCCGCTCTGGGATTTCCTTTTCTTCCGCCGTGCTCGATTTTAAACACTTTTTCAGATGATGGTCCAGCTGCCATTTCAGCTGTTTGATTATCTATGCTCTCTTGCGCAACTCCCATGTCTTCGATTTCCGAAAACTTCAAATTTTTCTGCAAAATTTTCCGTCGGACTTCATTGGAAGAACATCCTTGAACTACTGCATCTGTTAAGTATATGTCCCGCAGTGTTGAAGCTACTTCTTTACTGTACTTGTCAAATCCACACTGAGATGCCTGTTGTTTTAAACGAATCAAATATTCCGCAAAACGTTCACCTGGTTTTTGTTTCATCATTCGCAGGTTGCGTCTCTCCGTTGTAGCTTGATACTGCGGTCCGAAAAACTCATCCAGTTTTTCAACTGCCTGGTCATACCAGCGCGGTTCCAACATAACCAAAGACACATGATCATGATCTTTTAAATTTTTAAACACTCTCGGTAGTGCCGGTCCTCCGAGATGTAGTAGTTTTGCTTTTTTCTCCGTTTGGTCCGTTACGTTGTACGCTGCAAAGTAGCATTCCAACGCTTCCTTCCAAATTTTCCATTCTGTTGCGAGTTTAGCAGTTTCGATTTTATCGCACAGCAACATTGGTACTGGTCGCATTTCTTGCATCTACAAGAACAAAAACAAATAAAAACACAAAACTAAATAAATCTTGTGTTCATCAACCAGAAACTTAGTTACTGGTGTCCAGATCAGTCTTAACATCAACTGTTAAATCAATCTGCAACCACAAATATCTTTCCTCTTCTCGAGTGCTACCAACTCGAATCATTCTATAACCCACATATTCCTAAGATTCTATCCATCGTCTCTGTATTTCCTGAGAAAACTTCCCGAACATTCCCGAAATTACCGTAGCATGGAGAAATTTACTATCAATTTCTAACACTGGGAATAGCCTTTTTTTTTTAGCTCCTTGCGCCTGTAATAAACATGGAGAATTCTTTTACAATTCTCGCACCTATGCTGGAGAAATGCATTCATTTCTGCCAACCTCCTTTTTTTCATGGAGAATTCTCTTACAATTCACGCATTTTTCTGGAGAAATCCATTGATTTCCGCCAACCTCCGTTTTCAAACCATGGAGAATTCTCTTACAATTCTCGCTCTTGTCCTGGAGAAATCCAATGATTTCCGCCAACCTCCTTTGCACAAACATGGAGAATTTTGAACCAATTCTCGCACTACTTGTGGAGAAATCCATTGATTTCCGCCAACCTCCTTTGAGCAACCCTGGAGAATTCTAATTCAATTCTCGCACATTTCCTGGAAAACTATTAGTTTTCGCCACTTCATGTTGGTAAAAATGACGCTTTACCTAATGATGCTGCTCATTTTAACTTTTCACAATAGAATAATCCATATTATTCCAACCTTTCCACGATGGGTTCGATGACATTTTGTGTGTTAGCGAAAACGACGCTTCGCATAACCACACTTTTTTTCCCGCTTATTGTTCCAAACTTGTCCATTACGGTTACAGCTTCATTATACACTATTTCACGTATAAAACTCTTAACTTTATTCACTTTAGGAGAAAATTATATATTCCTCACCTTTTTTCCTTGTTTTCTGCGTTAAATTCCAAAATCCTCGTCGCCAGATTGTAGTAGCGTGTCCGCTGCTGTCGGTCGTCGTACATGAATCATCTTGTCAGTCGTGTCTTCGTGCGTCTCGTCTGTGTGTGTGTCTCGGGGTTCGACAACCCAATTAACAATTCCATAAGGTCAATGTAACGCCAAAGGTGTATATATAAAGTAATATGCTACAATCCCCCCCTTTTTATAAATATTTATTTGTGTATAATCATAATGTGGAAATTCCATATTGCCCTTTATTTGTCCTTTAGGTGTAACATTTATAACGGTAAATGTATCATAGTGAAAAAAGCTAATATGATATGTAGTCACGATGTCTTACTGGAGGTTGGACCACCCGTTTGGATGAACCAGGCTCTGATAGCGTCTTAGGCGAATTGTTACTCGGACCAAGGATGTTATCTGCAGATGAATCTGTCCGCAATAATCCGCTTGAAGAAGCTTCATTTATCTTTTTGAGATGTGCGGAGCTTCTCCTGTATTCTTTCCCTGTTTCCTTTGATTTAATAATTGTGTCTGTACCTATGTTATGACGGACGATAAATTCTTCGGTACTGAACTCCGTATCTAGTTTGTTCGTTTTCCGTATTCTTTTAGCCAAAACTTCATCCCCTTCTTCGATCGAGCTTTCTTGCGCACCCCGTCGCTTATCAGCATATTGTTTCCCTTTCTCTTTTATCAACGTGTCTCTATCTCTTACTTCCGGGTCCTCCTGAAAAGATGACAATAACGGTAATTTGCCCTTGATCCGTCGAACAAACATGATTTCTCCCGGAGATTTTCCCGTAGTCGGATGCTTGGTTGAATGGTATGTTAGTAGGTACTGATATAGTTCCCGACGCCAGTCTCGTCCAAGTTCTTGGGATATACGCAACCGTTTTAGAATTGATCGATTTTGACGTTCGACCTCTCCGTTCGATTGAGGACAATAGGGAATGGTATTCATGAGTTTAATACCATTCGCCTCACTAAACTCCTTCCATTCCGTATATTCTTTGCTAAGTTGTGGCGCGTTGTCAGCTTTCAGTGCAATTGGAATGCCGTACCGACTAAACATTGTTGAAAGTTCTTTTATAACATCGCTGGTAGTTGTGGTTTCCATTTCACACACTTGCATGAATCGGCTGTAGCAATCGATTACTACTAGGAGATGTTGTCCTTCTGGGAGAGGACCGAGAAAATCTAAGGCAATTGTGTGCCAAGGAGAAACAGATAATTTATTTCGTTGTAAGGGTTCCGGAGGTGCTGCTGCCTCTACAAGTGTACAGCCTCGGCAATTCTTAACAAATTGTTCCACCTGTCCATCCATCTTTGGCCACCAAACATGAGATCTTAGATGATTTTTCATCATAGTGATGCCTGGGTGTCCCTCATGGCCCGTTTTCAGCACATTATCCCTTAAAGCTAATGGTACGACAATTCGATCTCCTCTAAGAAGAACTCCTCCTAGTTCACATAATTCATTGTCAATCACACGGTACTCGATAGGTAGCTCTTGTGTTTTTCCCGTGTTCAATAACGTTAATACTTCTTGAATTTCTACGTCTTGTCTACTTTCTGTTTCTATATCACGCCAGTTCAACGCTGAAGAATTTGCCGCATGAGTAGCCACTTCTCTTACGAATATTTCTTCTGATGGATCGAATGGTATCGCATTTTCTACTGGAAGCCGAGGTAATGCATCAGCTACATTATCTTTCCCTGACATAAACACGATCCTATAGTCGAATGCTTGTAAACGCAATACCCATCTTTCTATGCGCGCACACGGTTTTGATCTTTTCGAGAAGAGATAGTTTAATGCCTTACAATCCGTGAATATGTCAAATTCTTTACCTAGTAAATAATATTGGAAACGTTCAACACCCCAAATAATACCTAGTGCTTCCTTTTCAGTCTGGCAGTAACGATGTTCTGTGTCCATTAATGCTTTGGAAGCGAAGCTGATAACACGATGTTTGTCACTATTATCGAACTGAATAAGGATAGCGCCCAATCCATGCGGACTAGCGTCGGTCATTATGGCAGTTCGGTCCTCGACTTTATAAAATCCCAAGTTATCAATATTCCCCATTGCTTTCTTTATGGCATTGAATGCTTTTGCGTGTTCTTCTGTCCATCCAAATCTGGTGTCCTTATGTAGCAATCACCGTAAGGGTTCATCGAGGGTGGCTAGCATCGGTACGAACTTATTCATGTAATTTGCCAACCCAAGAAAACTACGAACTTCTGTTTCACATCGCGGTTCACGGAACGATAGAATAGTTCCAATTTTGTTTCTTGATGGCATAATTCCCTCTTGATTAAGACTGTGTCCTAAAAATTCTATATCCGATACTCGCAATTGGCATTTCTCCCACTTCAATTCTATTCCACGGTTTTTTAATCGACTAAGAACCTGCATATGATAGAAAAGACCCATTTATTCAATAGATTTGTTACATTCAATTCAATTCAAACATTCCATTACCTTATTCAACCTTTTATCATGCTCCTGCAAATTTTGACCTTCAATTAGCACGTCATCGAGATACCAAATTGTTCCTTCGCAACCAGATAGAGTCTCATCCATCGCCTTTTGAAATAACTCTGGAGCAGTCACCAAACCGAACGGCAGCCGCTTGAAACGGTACAACCCTCGTCGGGTTATGAAAGTTGTCACGTCTCGCGAATCCTCAAGACACAAACGAGGCTCTCCGTTTGACTTTCCCACTACGACCAATGGCGAAACCCTTGTCGTCGGGCCTGTCTTTATCTCGATTATATCCCTTTTTAACAATCCATCTAACTTCCGATCTACTGACTCCTCCAAAGGTATCGGAATTCGTCGCATTGGCTGATAGACCGGGATGATCTGTGGATTCATCTTGATTTTTGCTGTTATGCCCTTCATTTTTGGAAACGGATCTACTTGCACTCTGTTTATGTCTAGCCCGACTTTCAAAATACCTAGTTGCTTAGCCGTCTTGTCACCCAGTAAGCAACGTTGTCCTTTTTCTACCACAAAAAACTCCGCTTGAATGCGTTGGCCCCCTACAGCAACCTCCGCAACAAAAGTGCCTAATATTGTGAGTGGTTTTTTGCTTCCGTATGCCCTCAAGATCTTCGAACTTCGTTTCGTTGATGAAACTACCGCTATGTTCCGATTTTTTAATTCCTCCCACATTTCACTAGGAATTAAATTGGCATCAGCGCCTGAATCGACCATCATTTCAAGAGAAACTCCTCCAAGCATACAAGATATTACGTTTGACTCATTCCCTGAATAGAATGCATAATACACTTTCGAACTATGTGTTTCCTCCTCAGTTTTCGGTTGTTTTGCCTCTGATGATTCGTCAATTGCTCTTATTTGACGTTTAGTCGGACCCTTCTCCATAAACTTTCGGCACATTTGTTCAAAATGACCAAGTTTCTTACAATTTCTACATTCCTTCCCGCGAGCAGGGCAATTGAAAGATGCCGCAAAGTGTCCTACACGTCCGCAATTGAAACAAGCCTTTTCATTACGCCTGTTTTCAACTTGTCTGGATCCCTTATATTCCGCTCTGGGATTTCCTTTTCTTCCGCCGTGCTCGATTTTAAACACTTTTTCAGATGATGGTCCAGCTGCCATTTCAGCTGTTTGATTATCTATGCTCTCTTGCGCAACTCCCATGTCTTCGATTTCCGAAAACTTCAAATTTTTCTGCAAAATTTTCCGTCGGACTTCATTGGAAGAACATCCTTGAACTACTGCATCTGTTAAGTATATGTCCCGCAGTGTTGAAGCTACTTCTTTACTGTACTTGTCAAATCCACACTGAGATGCCTGTTGTTTTAAACGAATCAAATATTCCGCAAAACGTTCACCTGGTTTTTGTTTCATCATTCGCAGGTTGCGTCTCTCCGTTGTAGCTTGATACTGCGGTCCGAAAAACTCATCCAGTTTTTCAACTGCCTGGTCATACCAGCGCGGTTCCAACATAACCAAAGACACATGATCATGATCTTTTAAATTTTTAAACACTCTCGGTAGTGCCGGTCCTCCGAGATGTAGTAGTTTTGCTTTTTTCTCCGTTTGGTCCGTTACGTTGTACGCTGCAAAGTAGCATTCCAACGCTTCCTTCCAAATTTTCCATTCTGTTGCGAGTTTAGCAGTTTCGATTTTATCGCACAGCAACATTGGTACTGGTCGCATTTCTTGCATCTACAAGAACAAAAACAAATAAAAACACAAAACTAAATAAATCTTGTGTTCATCAACCAGAAACTTAGTTACTGGTGTCCAGATCAGTCTTAACATCAACTGTTAAATCAATCTGCAACCACAAATATCTTTCCTCTTCTCGAGTGCTACCAACTCGAATCATTCTATAACCCACATATTCCTAAGATTCTATCCATCGTCTCTGTATTTCCTGAGAAAACTTCCCGAACATTCCCGAAATTACCGTAGCATGGAGAAATTTACTATCAATTTCTAACACTGGGAATAGCCTTTTTTTTTTTTAGCTCCTTGCGCCTGTAATAAACATGGAGAATTCTTTTACAATTCTCGCACCTATGCTGGAGAAATGCATTCATTTCTGCCAACCTCCTTTTTTCATGGAGAATTCTCTTACAATTCACGCATTTTTCTGGAGAAATCCATTGATTTCCGCCAACCTCCGTTTTCAAACCATGGAGAATTCTCTTACAATTCTCGCTCTTGTCCTGGAGAAATCCAATGATTTCCGCCAACCTCCTTTGCACAAACATGGAGAATTTTGAACCAATTCTCGCACTACTTGTGGAGAAATCCATTGATTTCCGCCAACCTCCTTTGAGCAACCCTGGAGAATTCTAATTCAATTCTCGCACATTTCCTGGAAAACTATTAGTTTTCGCCACTTCATGTTGGTAAAAATGACGCTTTACCTAATGATGCTGCTCATTTTAACTTTTCACAATAGAATAATCCATATTATTCCAACCTTTCCACGATGGGTTCGATGACATTTTGTGTGTTAGCGAAAACGACGCTTCGCATAACCACACTTTTTTTTCCCGCTTATTGTTCCAAACTTGTCCATTACGGTTACAGCTTCATTATACACTATTTCACGTATAAAACTCTTAACTTTATTCACTTTAGGAGAAAATTATATATTCCTCACCTTTTTTCCTTGTTTTCTGCGTTAAATTCCAAAATCCTCGTCGCCAGATTGTAGTAGCGTGTCCGCTGCTGTCGGTCGTCGTACATGAATCATCTTGTCAGTCGTGTCTTCGTGCGTCTCGTCTGTGTGTGTGTCTCGGGGTTCGACAACCCAATTAACAATTCCATAAGGTCAATGTAACGCCAAAGGTGTATATATAAAGTAATATGCTACAATCCCCCCCTTTTTATAAATATTTATTTGTGTATAATCATAATGTGGAAATTCCATATTGCCCTTTATTTGTCCTTTAGGTGTAACATTTATAACGGTAAATGTATCATAGTGAAAAAGCTAATATGATATGTAGTCACGATGTCTTACTGGAGGTTGGACCACCCGTTTGGATGAACCAGGCTCTGATAGCGTCTTAGGCGAATTGTTACTCGGACCAAGGATGTTATCTGCAGATGAATCTGTCCGCAATAATCCGCTTGAAGAAGCTTCATTTATCTTTTTGAGATGTGCGGAGCTTCTCCTGTATTCTTTCCCTGTTTCCTTTGATTTAATAATTGTGTCTGTACCTATGTTATGACGGACGATAAATTCTTCGGTACTGAACTCCGTATCTAGTTTGTTCGTTTTCCGTATTCTTTTAGCCAAAACTTCATCCCCTTCTTCGATCGAGCTTTCTTGCGCACCCCGTCGCTTATCAGCATATTGTTTCCCTTTCTCTTTTATCAACGTGTCTCTATCTCTTACTTCCGGGTCCTCCTGAAAAGATGACAATAACGGTAATTTGCCCTTGATCCGTCGAACAAACATGATTTCTCCCGGAGATTTTCCCGTAGTCGGATGCTTGGTTGAATGGTATGTTAGTAGGTACTGATATAGTTCCCGACGCCAGTCTCGTCCAAGTTCTTGGGATATACGCAACCGTTTTAGAATTGATCGATTTTGACGTTCGACCTCTCCGTTCGATTGAGGACAATAGGGAATGGTA